>NC_138186.1:19844269-20060001 GCF_964194105.1 Spermophilus citellus
CAGAGCAGGAGGAGTCAGAAAGGAAAGGATGGAAGCAAGGCCCAAGACCACGTGAGCAAAAATCCACAGAAGAAACTGGTTCTGCCCAGGATGAGAAGGAAGAAGGCAACTGTGCCACTACTGCAGCAGAAAACAAATCAAGGCAAGGCACGCAGATACACTGGCTTACGAGAAAAAGATGGAGCTGCGGAACCACCATGGTAGGAAAAGCCTGCGCACCGCACCACTACCAATCACCTGGTCAGCAGCAGCGATGCCGGCTCTGCGCAGCGCGTGCCATCGGAACTGTGTGAGCAGGCTGCCAGGACAAAGGGAAACCTGAAGCCATCTGAAAACTTCTCTTGGGTTTGGATAGTTTTAAATCACAAAGCTTCACTCCTGAGAAAGATAATGCCTTTATTTAAACTGCTTGTAGCAAAGACTCCTGGTGACCTTTAAAATTCAACAGTCCCTTGGATGAGGCAGGTAGGCTTTGCACCAGCCCTTTTGAAAGCTGTCTCAGCTATTAAGAAGAAGAAACGTTGCCTTGACTTTTAAGAATAGATTTTATGTACAGACACCAGTCCCCTTTCAGGTTTATCATGGTGTGAAAGCAACAGACACTCAGTAGAACTGGACTTCTGACCTTTTCCCACCCTAGCACTATGGGGACCCGATCCCCTCTGGTGATGCTGGGCAGGGGAAGCGAGCCACAGCTCCGGGTCGACCCAAGGGAAACCACAGGCGCTCCCCTGTGTGCCCTGATGCCAGCTGTGGTGCTGGTGTGGTAGGAGTCTACACGCATTGCTGAGATTTTCAACCTATGATGGACTTACTGCGAAGAGCCCCATCAAGACTCAAACAGCATCTCTATTATAAAAACAGACAGATGGTTCCATGGCTGGAAATGGAATCATTTAAGTACAACTATCTGTAGAAAGTGGAAAGAAATCCAATCCAGGCAGAAGCCAGAGGGGACTGGAGTCCTAAAAAGGAACCACACGGGCTACGGCTCCTCGGGGAGCCCCCGGCTGGCTGGCGAACGGTGCTGGCAGAGTGGGAGCCGCGGGCCGAGTCTTACCAGCTGGAGGACAGAGTTGGGAGTTGACAAGGTGGCCTGAGATCTATGGAGGAGGTAAAGACAGGATGCATTACCGAGAAGTGAGCCCCCAAACCAACGTATCAACACCTTCAGATCCTGGGCACACTGGTGAATGACACCAGGCCAGTAAAAACGCAATGGCTGGTGTGCCGGAGGTCCCTAGACCACCTGGGATTCACTGTGTGGTCTCGGAGGTCCTGCATATCATCTCATTCGAGTTTATGACTTTACTACAGTAGAAGGAAACTAAAAAAACCAGCAAAGAGAAAAGGTACATGGGTTGACATCTGGGGTACAAGGCACAAATCCAAGAGTCCTCTCCTAGTGCTGTCCGTCACACAGGACATATTTCATTCCTCCACCAGCAAGCTGTGACCACACACATGAAATGCTGTGGCTAAGGAAACCCGCCAGACCAGGTGCCAGGGCTTTTATGGAGGATGGTCACATCAGCACCCACTGCCTGGCAGGTACCAAAGTTCCAGACTCTCAAAAGGCTTGCAGTGTACTCCAAACCAACGAACCTCACAGAGAAACTTGAAAATAGACAACAAGGACCAGTAAACAAACAACAACAAACAAAGCTCAGGAAAGCAGGAACCAGTGGGTGGGGCAGAGAAATAAGGCCACAAAGCAGAGGCCAGAAGACAAGGGCACACCCACCACGTGCTGAAGGGAAGGCCCATCAGCTCAGAACTGCATCTGGAAAAGAAATGCTTCCAAAGCAAAGGCTGAGCCCTACTTCTGCAGTGGAGACACAGTGAGCCCTACAGGCAGCTCCCAAACATACACAAAGTTGGAGAAAACTAGTCCTGCAAATTGCCCTAAGGACACAGAAAGCACATTTCTTTAAGAGAAGCTATTACTACTCAGAACACAGAAAGCGTGTGACATTTGAACCATACTCCATCACCTTCCGGTCTTCTGCCCAATCCCCAATTCAGGGCACAGCTGCTTACTCCACCGGATGGACCCAAAATCTCGGGCTCCCCATGTCATCTTCAGCTCCCAATCAAGGCCACCACTGCCTAGCACCCAAAGTGGTAGTTCAGAGATTCTGCCCAGGGGACAGGCAGTCCAGAAGAAAAAGAGAACCAGTACCCAAAACAACTGACTCTGAGACAGGTTCAAGCCTAAGGCACTCCTGAAATGACAGTTAAGATTAAGAGCAGCAGGCACCCAGTCCACCCAAGGGAACCCGGGAAGAGCTAGAAACAGTCCTGCTGGGTCAGAACACACCTGGCTTCAATCTAGCCCCTGACCAGATTTCACAGGATCAAACTGATCAGCAGTTGAATGCACCAGACACTCAGAAACAGTGAGCAGCAGCCACCAGGAATAAGCAGAATTTAATGAGCTGAGTGCACAGCAACTGAAACCACAGCTTAGCAGCAAGGTCAGGGAAAGAGACAAAGAGCCCAAACACCACTGTCAACCCAGAGCGACTGTGTGCTCCCCAGACCTGTGCCCTTGGAGGAGCCACATGAAAGGCAGCACACCGGAGGGACACAGGCTTCACAAAAATGGTCTAGCCAAGTCACAAAACAAAGACACCAAGCAAATACCAAACAACTCCTGGGGAGGGGAAGGGGAGCCAGGATAAAGAGTTGTTCTGACGTGCAACCTACACACCCAGTTGTTTTTTTTTTTTTTAATTTGTTCTTTATAGTTATACATGACAGAAGAATCCATTTATACCAACATGGAGTATATCTTACTCTAATTAGGATCCTAGTCTTGTGGATGCACACAATGGTGAGATTCATTGTGGTGTATTCCTATTGAACATAGGAAAGTTATGTCTGATTTATTCCATTTTCTTTCCTATTCCTATCCCTCCTCCCTTCCCTTCATTTCCCTTTGTCTAATCCAATGAACTTCTATCCCCTTCCCTACTGTGGGTTAGCTTCCACATATCAGAGAACACTTGGCCTTTAGTTTTGGGGTATTGGATTATTTTACTTAGCATGGTAGTCTCCAGATCCATCCATTTACCAGAGAATGTCATAAAGTAATTCTTCTTTGTTGCTGAGTAATATTCCATTGTGTGTGTATGTATATAATATATATATTTCTTTACCCATTATTCTGTTAATGGGCACCTAGGTTGGTTCCAGAGCTTAGGTATCGTGAATTGTGCTGCTATAAACATTGATGTGGCAGTGTCACTATAGTATGCTGATTTTAACTCCTTTGGATATATACCAAGGATTGGGACAACTGAGTCACATGGTGGTTCCATTCCTAGTTTTTTTGAGGAATCTTCATACTGCTTTCCAGAGTGGTTGCACTAATTTGCAGTCCCAACAACACTGTCTGAGAGTACCCTTTTCCCCACATCCTCGCCAATGTTTATTGTTACTTGTGTTCTTGATAATTGCCATTCTGCTTGGAGTAAGGTGAAATCTCAGTGTAGTTTTAATTTGCATTTCTCTAATTGCTAGAGATATAAAACACCCAGTTTAAGTATGCATATTTAAATATTACATAATATAGTATATATTTTTGCCTGCAAAGAAACCAGGAATAAGTGACTCAAACATGTAAAACAAATAAAAACAAACTAATAAAAACAAAACAAACCCATGACTACTTGTGAAAGGGAGGGATGCGAGATATAACAAGATGTCAATAAGCCAAAATAAATATGTTCAAAGAACTAAGGGACATCACACCTGAAGAAGGAAGGTATGAAGACACTGCCATCTTAAAGAACACCAATGAACAGAAAATGTAAAATAATGAACAAAACAGAAAGTCTGGAGTTGAAAGGTACAACTGAAAAGAAAAGATCACCACAGGCTCTCTTCAAGTTCATAATCGGTGAACTTGAAAAAAGACCGAGATTATACATATGAAGAGAAGAGAATGGAATGAAGAAAATGAAGAGTCATAAGGAAACAACATATTTAGGCACACCAATATACATATAATGGCAAGAAAAGAAAGGAACAAGAAAAAAAAAAAGAAAAAATAATGGCTAGAAACTCCCCAAGTTTATTTTAAAACCACAACATATATATCCAGGAAACACTACAGACGACAAGAAGGATAAGTGAAGAGATCTACGAAGAGACTCATCATAGTTAAAATACTCAAAGGCAAGAGAACGCTGAAGCAGCCGGAGCAAGACAACTTCTCAGGTGGAAGAGAATTAAGAGGATGCACAGCTGACTTCTCATGAGAGAATGAGAGCAGAAAGCAGTGGGAGACATAGTCCAGGGTCAAAAATTTGTTTTAAACATGTCAATCTTCGAGTCAGTGAATGTGTCTTTCAAAACTGAAAACAGAAAAGGCTCCGTGCTGTATGCTTCCAACTATGGGAGAGTCTGTAAGAAGCAACGGTCAGCGGTCAGCAGGGGTTGGCAAGAGGAGAAAAGAGTAAAAGAGGAGCACAAAGAGGTGACTACACAATGGTGGACACACACCGTTACACGTTTGCCAACCCATAGAATGAACCTCATGAGAGAACTCCAAGGTAAACTGTGATTGGGACGGTATCGATGTGTCAAGGTAGACTGTTGGTCCACTTTGTTACAAGATGTTGATACTGGGGAACCTAAAACAGCAACAAAATATATGAAGCCCACACTGAACAAAAATGAAGGGGGAAATGACTATAAATAATACCTGGCTCAACCTGGGCTGGGGTTGTGGCTCAGAGATAGAGCACTTGCCTGGGATGTGCAAGACCCTGGGTCTGATTCTCAGCACCACAGAAAAATAAATAAGTGAAATAAAGGTGTCAGGTCCAACTACAATTTAAAATTTTTTTTTTAAATCAACCCCAATGTCTATAAGGGACAGAATAAAACAGAAGGAGACATAATCAGGCTGGGGGTGTAGCTTAGTGATAGTGCACTTCGTAGCATGCATGTGGCCCTGGACTCCATCCCCAGTATTGCAAACACAAGCATGTGCGCGCGCACATACACACACACACACACACGAAAATAAGACCTGAACAACACAATACACAACTAGACCTAAATGACACCTATGGGGACCTCTACCCAACATCTGCAGAAGACACATCCTTTCCAAGCACACATGGGACATTTCCCATGTCACACAAAGTATTATCATAAATAACAGGAAATTGGGAATTTTTTAAAAATGTGGAAATCATCATATACAACATTAGCAATGGGCCAAGGGTATGGGAGGAAATCACAAGATAAACTAGAAAATACCTTGAGGTCAAAGAAAACAAAAATCCACATATGAAAACTTACGGGAAGGTGCAGTGAAGAGGGGGAAAGGTATGCCTGTAGGTGCCCGCCTTAAAAAGAAGACAGTCTGGAAGTGAGAAGTGGAAGCCGGGCGGGTGGGGTGAGTTCAGGCGAAGGCAAACTAAGCCCAGAGTACAGAGAAGGGTGGCAACAAAAAGCAGAGAGCAATGTCAGGAAATAAAAACTAGAAAAGCAACACTAAAAGTGATAAAACCTAAAGTTCCCTTGCAAAAACTCAACCAAAGTAATAAACCTTAGCTGCACTGATCAATATGTAATAAAAAGTAATAAACCCTTAGCTACTCAGAGGCTCAGAAGGCTGATGCAGGAGGATTGCAAGTTCAAAGCCAGCCTCAAGAATGGCAAGGCACTAAGCAACTCAGTGATACCCTGTCTCTAAATAAAAAATATAAAGTAGGCTGAGGATGTAGCTCAGTGGTCGAGTGCCCCTGAGTACAATCCCCAGAATTAAACACACACACACACACTCACACACTCTCTCTCTCTCTGAATAAATCTATATGAAACAAAAAGACTGAATTAGCAATTTTAAAAAAACACAAAGTACAGAACTCAATGGCTTCAAAGAATTAACACCAATTCTTCAAAAAAGTCTTCCAATAATCAGAAGAAAGAATACCTCAGCACTGATCATATGAGACCAATAATATATCTTGATGTCAAAACCAGAGACATTTAAAGAAAACTATAAATCAATGTCTATAATGAACAGACACAAAAATTCTCAATGAAATACTAACAAATCCAGCAACACATAAAAATGACCATGACCAAGGATTTATTCCAGAAAGGCGAAGTTGGTTTAATATCCCCATATCCATTAATGTAATATGCCACATCAAATAATGAAAAGGGAGCAGAAATCAGGTTGTTTCAATAGATAAAGAAGATATGATACCTTTTCTTGATTAAGCAAACAAGTCAAATAAACATTCAATAAATTAGAAACAAGGGGACTTCTTCAACCTGATATAAAAAGATCTAGACCAAATAACTTCCCACTCAAAAGTGAAAGACTAAGTTTTCTCCCTAACATCAAAAATAAGACAAGGATGCCTGCTATTGCCACTTTGTGCAAAAGTGTGCAAGAGGCTTCCCAGAGCAAGATAAAGAAAATTTTGAGAAGGTATCCAGATTGGAAAGAAGTAAATTAGTCCCCATCCTCAGCCCATTAAAAACCATTAGAACTAAAAAGGGCAGCAAGATTTCAGGATACAAGATCAATATATAAAAATCAGTTGTCTTTCTTTATGAGTAGCAATGATAAAATCAAATACAAAATTAAGAAAACAATTTAATTTACAACAGCATTGAAAAGAAACATACTTAGAAATAATTCTAATATAATACACTGAAAACTACAAAACATTATTCAAAGAAATATCTAACTAAGTGAAAACACATACCGTGTTCAGAGATCAGGAGTTAATATTGTAATACACCTCAAACTGGTTAAAAAAAAAAATCAATTCAATCCCTGTAATTCCAGCTGTTTTCTTTCTAGAAAATGGTGTGCTAATCCTAAAAATTATATAGACTTGAAGGTCTCAAAAGAACGGAAACAATCTTCAGAAAGAACAAAGCTGGAAGACTCACACTCCCTGATTTCAGAACACTACAAAGCTTCAGCAAGTCCAAACAGTGTGGACCTGGCACAGTTACAGAGACCAACCAACAGAAGAGAGGGTCCAGAATAAGCCCTCACATACAGGGTGCTGTTTGACAAGGGCACCAAGACAGGGAGAATATTCTTCTATTTCCCCTAAACAGTGCTGGGGCAAGATGCTGGCTGCCCTTTACCTCACTCCTTGCACAAAATTCAACTCCAGTGTATCAAAGCCCAGCATAAGGGTTTAAACCTACATCCTGGAAGACAGGAGGGGTGCTCCTTCAACAAGTAAGTACATACTTACCATAAACTCTCAGATGTACAAATGTATAAGTGTGCACTGTGACCCAGGATCAGGCAATGGTTTCCTAGATACGACGAAAGTGACGGCAGCAAGATTAAAAAAATGTAAAATAGAAATCAAAATTAAGAACTTCTATGCTTCAAAGACAACTACCAAGAAACTGCAAAGACAAGCCACAGAATGGGAAAAATCGTTTTTTTCTCTAAAGGACTTGTATCAAGAATATATAAAGTCTTATAACTCTATTTTAAAAAGACAACCCATTTTAATAATGGCAGAGGATCTGAATGAACATTTCTTTTGCTTACAAATAACCTGTACTTGTAAGGTAAGATGCTCAGCATCATTAGCTACTTTAAAAATGTGTCTCACAACCGCAATGAGACACCACTCACGACCACCAGGACAGCTACCACACAAAGGTTACGGGTGTTGGCAAGGATATGGAGGATCGGAAACCCTCATACTCTACCTGGTAGAAATGCTGAATGGCTCCGATATCCTGGAAGACAGGATGGGTGCTCCTTCAACAAGTAAATACACACTTACCATATGACCCAGCAATTCTCCTAGGTATCTACCCAAGAGGAGAACTTGTCTCCAATCAAATCTTGTCCAATGAATATTTATAGCAGCATAATTCATAATGGTCAAAAAGCTGGGAAACACTCAAATACCCTCTAACTGATGAATGAACATGATATATCTATACAATGGAATACTACTCACCCATGTTATAACATGAATGAGCAGTTAAAAAAAAAAACAATATGTTAAACCAGTCACAAAAAGCCTAATGTTGTATAACTGAATTTTTAAGAAAATGCGTAGGGCTGGGGATGAAGCTCAGTGGTAGCACATGGACTGAATACCCACAAAACCCTGGGTTCTAGCTCCAGCACCCCCCACAAAAAAAGGAAAAAAGAGTATAAATGTCTATAACAGGCAATTTTATACAGACAGAAAAAGATTAGTGGTTAGTTGCTTGGGGCTTGGGAAGAGGTAGTAGGGTGAATGGAGAGATGACTGCTAATAGATATGGGCTTTTTTTTTTTTTGAGGTGATATAAAAAATGATCTAAAACTGACTTTAGTGATGGATACAAAACCCTGTGCTGTTTTGTATTAAGCCATACAATTTAAATGGGTGGACTGCTTGGTATATGAATTAATCTTAACAAAAGCTACTTATACAAAGACAAAAATATAGAAATTTCAGATGAATGAAAGCTAAAGGGATTTTTTGCAATGGACCAATCTGAAGAACCACGAAAGATCTGAGATTTTACTATCCATCAGGTTAGTTTCTGATATTTTCATATATTGTGGCTAAAGATTCCTCATCAGAGCACAGCATTAGCCACTGTCAGCTTGTGGGCACTTACCTGAACCAGCATCTGAGCCCCAGGTCCTACAGAGCAATAAAAACAGGGCCAGGTAACAACTGCTCGCCCAGCAGGAAGCATTAGCAGAGAGGAACTGAGCTCTGGAGACCAACATCTCTATGACAGGCAGAGACCCGCCTGTTCCATCCCTACCACACAAAGTATAAGCAAAACCCATCCTAAAGTTTGAAAGGAGACACTATTTCTGTTTCCAAGGCTGTTTGCTCCATCAACACTACTGAAAATCACAGTCAAGAATAAATGCAACTTTTTTCCTCCAAAGACAGAAATGTAAGAGACCCCTGGAGAACTGTCCCGCAAGGATACCCTTGTTTTGACATTGTACTGGCTTCAGGCAACTTTCCCTCAGAGCACCCACTCCATCAGTTGATCGGATCAATCTGACCAATAGAGGCTGGAACCAAATCTGCCATTGTGTCTCACAACATTTAATGAAAGCTATCACAAAAGGACTCTGTCTCAAGATGAGCCAACCACACTGCTGACCTTACTCATGCCTACCAGTGAACTGGACCCAGCCTGCCCAACAAAGGCAGAAATAAAGGCATTTTCAGAAGAACAAGAGCTAAAAGAATTGTTTTGCAATGAACCTACCTGAAGAACCAAGAAGAATCTGAGATTTTACTATCTGCCAGGTTAGTTTTTGATATGTTCATAGATGATAGCAGAAGATTCCTTATCAGAGAAAAAACAATTAGCAATTGTTAGCAGATCAGCACTTACTTGCAACAGTATATCAGAGGTCAAACACCAAATATCAGGGCTCACCTCAGAAGGCCACATGACTCTCTTTCAATGTGTGAACTGATATTTGCTGTTGGCTGGGGCCATTGACACGGGTATGATAGGACACATTAGCAATTTCGTGAACTTTGTCTTGGCCCAAAGGAGGAAATGTGGAACGTTTATATCACCCATAAAATCCTGTCCAGGTATCTTCTAGAACCAAGGTGTTTCCAGGACAAATTTCCTACCACCTTGTCTGTTGCTGATGGAAGCTGTGGACAGTGAATCAATTATGCCTCTGAAGAGCTACGGAAGGGTAGCCTCACTTTGGAAAGACCTTCACAGTCTTACAACAGCTAGATGATCTTTTGAGTTTCTCCTTGAACTTGAGGGTCTTTATGTCCCTCCTAAGGTGTAAGTAAAACTGTGTTTTAGGGAGGGAAACAAATTGATACCTGGCCTCCACAAGAAATACAGTCCCAATGGTACATACTAGTCCTAAAAAGTGCTGTTTATAATTATTGGGGCTCCCCCAAGGGGTCTTACATTATGGGGACACAGTTGACAGTGCCTCCAACATAGGTGTGGTTGTTTACAGTCTGGTTACAGATGTTACGGTCTTCAGTTCAGTACAAATTATTCAGTCTCATCCTTATTTTTGGAGGGCCATTATGAGCAGTCAGTCCGACCTGTCCCATGTCATCCGACGCCAGTGGCATTACCCATGTCAGGGGAGTAACTGAGGGATGGCTGTGAAGGGGGATGGGACGGACATGGAGAAGTGTTAACAGGTGTTCTGTGTGACAGGTGCAGGAGCTGGAGCCATCCTCTGCTGCCTAGGTTAGTCTTCTCAGTACGAGGCAGAGGAATACACTGCATCCATGAGCAGCTTGGTTGGTTCCTGTTGGTCTCATCAAAGAATAGGCCCCTTACCAGAGGCACCCACATGAATGACCCCAAACAGTCCAGCGGCCTGCTTGGTTTTCCAAGGGGCAGACCAAAAGACAGCAAACCACCCAAGAGCCAAACCTTTTATTCTGCCCAATGAGCAGAGCCGCCACACTGGGTTCTGAACAGCTGCCAAGAGGATGAACAGCAGCAGTCTTGGCTTAGCTGAACCATGAGCAGAACATGTCCAGACACTTCAGGGGAACCCTGTGAATCCAGGCCCCAGTGAGCCAGGGGCTTTGCTTAGGGTGAAGAGAAGAGGCTAAAGATTCACCCCAGGGACAGCTGCCACTTTTCTGAATAAAATCAAGACGCTACCAGGACCAGGCCATCTAGTTCAATAGGACATCCCCACTTAGCAATTGAGGCTTGCTGCGCCCGTCTCATCTGAGTCATGGATTCCACACCAAAGAGGGAATAGCAGGCTCGAGAATCACAAGACCTCCATGGGACATGCATTTGGTGTCTCCCAGAGCCCAGTATCAAGGAAACACCCAGCTAATAATAGCTAGCTTCTTTTCCAAAGGGGTGTGCCTCCAGCCCAGTCAGCCAGAGTGCTGGGTGGCTTCCACACAACCTGTCACACTGACCCCCAGCAAAGGTTGCTGACTTTCAGCTTGGTCTACACGAAGGGACAAGCAGAATGCCCCAGTGAGGACCATGCTGTCTCCAATACCCAGAGTCCAATTAGGGGACGGCTCCTTTTCTATGCAGGAGCCAGACAGCAGTCACTACCAAGTTCTAAAGGAGACCCCCTGAGCATTGTGCCTCTGCCCACACAGTCCTAGAAACCTTTATGTGGCAAGTGGGCCATCTGCTGGTGTGCGTAGCAGCCTTCCTTGCAGGTGGTGATACTCAGGGCACTTGAGACTGAGGCTTCTAACATGTTGTGTCAGTCAGCTTTTCGATGCTGTGACCAAAATAGAAAAGTTCATTTTGGCTCAAGATTTCAGCAGTTTCAGTCGGCAGTCAACTAGCTCCATTGCTCTGGGCCTGAGAGGAGGCAGAAGGCACGATGGGAGAAAACTGCTCAGAGCCTGTGGCAGGAGACCCCCTCCACGGCCTGCCCCAGTGACCTACTTCCTCCAGCTATGCTCTGCCTCCTAAAACTTCAACCAACCCCCCACACCGACAGATTATTAACCCGTCAATGGATCATCCACTGATGAGGTCGGAGTCCTCAGGATCCAATCACCCCCACCCCGAACACGGCTTCATTAGGAACAGGCCTCGCACATGAGTCTTCAGAGGACATTTCACATGTGCCACACGTCAAGGCATCACCTACAGAGTGACAGCTCTGGGAACAGAGGGTAGAGGCACTCCTGTGAACCCAGACCTCTCAACAGGGGCAGATGGGGGAGGAGCTCGTCCACGCCTCAAGGCCCCACACACACCCAGCTCTTCAGCACTGAGGAGAGGGAAATGCAAGCATGGACACTGAATTAATCCACAAGGACCAATGTTACCTGGACACAGCTAGGCCAAACCCCGTCTGTGGAATTCAGATGCCACCTACTCCCGTAAGACCGGGAAGGCCAGTGACTTGGGCGATTTTATCCAACAGCGAGTACGTGTGAGCTCCTCCCCACCCAGAATTCCCTAGGCTCCCTGGAGAAGTGGGCAGGAGCTGCCATCCCTCTTAGGGACCTCACCTGACCCCTAAGCATCTCTTCCTAGCGCAGTGGGGAAGTGGAGTGGGAAGAGGGCCAGGGCACAGCGATGGGACGGTGCTACCCTAGTGCTCAGCCCAACGCCCTCACTCACCCCTCCAGGTTTCCTAAGTGAAGCTCTTCTCAGGGGACAAGGTCGCTAGTGCGCCATCTGTCTCAGTGTTGGGGACTCCTTGCCTCAGCTAGTTTTCCAGCGGGGGCCACAGAGCTTGCACATTTTGGCTGACTCAGGCCTGAAGTGCTTGGCAGCGACTTTTAAAGGCATAGGCCCTAATTAGGAGCATCTGCTGTCCTACCATCCTGACATTACCTCTTAGTTTTCACCATGTTTTAGGGAAGGGCCAGGAAAGTATTTGAGCAGCAGAACAGACTGCAAGGATCTATCTCACCTTGTGTGGGATGGGCACCTTCCTCAGCACTGGACACCCAACGTGGGTAGTAAGAGCCTGAAGCCGCATTAATGCCTTTATTTGATAGCCTGTCACTGTTTTCCTGCAGGTGTCTCTGTGTCAGGTTACCTCCCCAGCAGCAGCCAGGATCCAGCACAAAAAAAAAAAAAAAAAAGCTGAGCCTTTTGTTGTCATCTCCCAGGGGACCTGAGGTTGGCGGGCTGGACAGGGCTACAGGAGTGAGTGTGAGGCAGTCCAGCTGTTACCCTCTGCTTAACCAGTCCCCCGCCCCTCATGTCCCAAGAGAGCTGCCCCTTGTGGCTGTGAATTCCCTTCCCTTAACTGTCTGAAAGGGGCCAGAAACCATCGGCCTGTAAGAAGGGTCCAGGAGGTCCTCCCACCCAGAGAAGAGCTGGCCACAACCAGAGGACTGGTTCACATCTGGCAGCCAGTCACAGTCATCCCCTCCGTCTCTCCTCATCAGCAGGCAATGAAGTGGAGGATTATACTAGTAGGTTGACAGTTTGGTCAACATGTCAGAATAATGACCCGATGGATTTCCTAAAATCTCATCAACCAATCCAAGAAGCTCTCATGCTCTTATCTGAGGAAACTACGTCCTCTGTCAGCTCCCCATCCTCATAACCTACACTGTCGAAAACCGTGACCAGTCTGCGATTTCACCTCTCCCACAAACTGGTTAGTGAGCCTGCCACTGTTTTATGGATGCTGGAAGAAGGCAAGGGACTCTGGAGCCACAGTCAGAAGAGGCTACTGCTGTAGCCAGAGTGCCAGAGCTTTCTTACTCCAGTTTGCTAAGCCTCCAGTGCCACAGAGAGCCACACGACACCTCTGCATACAATGGGCTATGCTACACCAGAGAAGCCTGAGCTCAATCTTCTAGGACGAATGGTAAGCATGTCTGCCCCGACCTTTGGTAGAAGAAAGGGGATCCAATCCTTTTCAAACAGTGACTTGGAATTGTCACAATGACAGATTCTTCTCTATAAACACCCCTGAAAAGACAGTGTTATGGTTTGGATATGTGGAGTCCCCTAAAAGCTCAGGGGACAATGCAGGAATGTTCAGAGGTGAGATGATTAGATTGAGAGCTGTAACCTCATTGGTGGATTAATTAATCTGATTAGTAATTGGAAGGGACCACTGGGGTAACTGTAGCAGGTTGGGTGTGGCTAGAGGAAGGAGGTCACTGGAGGCATGGCGTTGGTCTATGTCTGGCCCTGGTCATTCTCCACCACTCTTCTGCTTCCTGGCTGCCATGAGCTGAGCAGCCTTTCCACCATCATGTTCTGCCTCAGCTCAGGCCAGGAGCAATGGAGTAGACCAACCATGGACTGAACCTCTGAAGCCATGATACCAAAGAAACTCTTCCTCTTCCAAATTGTTCTTGTTTGGTATCTTGATAACACTAACAAAAAACTAACACAGTTAGAATAGCAGCTAGTGCTCTGCTAGCAAAATGTGCAGAAATGCAAGAGACTTGTGGAAAACTGTCTCCCAGCAATACCCATTATTAAAAATGGTAAAGAATATGATTTGGGGCTGGGGATGTGGCTCAAGCGGTAGCGCGCTCGCCTGGCATGCGTGCGGCCCGGGTTCGATCCTCAGCACCACATACAAAGAAAGATGTTGTGTCCGCCGAAAAATAAATATTGAAATTTAAAACAAAGAATATAATTTGGGTTGAAGCAAAATGATTATCAAGTGGAAACTCAGATCTACAGGAACAAAAAGAACCAAAATAATAAATAAGTGAATAAACATAAATGACTTCTTTTTTCTCTTTTAATTTTGTAAGACAGTGTAGTATTAAATGAAAAATTTGAAATATAGTATTATGAGACTTACCATTTCCAGATATAAAATTCACCATAGCACAAATAAGATAAATCAATTGGATTCTACAGTTTGTTAAAGTATATGTTTTGCAAAAAGTGGTACATCACATCTCCACACATTTCAACTGTTAACTATGCCCAAGGCTTCACCCAAGAGTCTGAGGCCTAGACACGGCCCAATAATTTATGTTCCTAATGAGCTCTCATGTGATGTTGAGCCTGGGGCCTAGGCAGAACCATCACTCTACAACAGTCACTAAGAACTAACGGAAAAAACCACAGTGATAGAAACCGATATGACCAAAAGCCATTAGACAATTAGAGTGAAATGTCAAATTTCAACAATGTTATCCCCTTAAAAAAAAAAAAAAAAAAAAAAATATATATATATATATATATATATATATATATATATATATAGTAATTGAGGGAATGAGAAGATAGGCCACACACTGAGAGGAAATATTTGCAAAAGGTATTATCTGACAAAAGACTGTTATCCAGGGGCTGGGATTGTGGCTCAGTGGTAGAGTGCTTGCCTAGCATATGGGAGGCACTGGGTTCAAGCCTCAGCACTGCATAAAAATAAATAAAATAAAGATATTGTGTCCATCTACAACAACAAAAATTTTTAAAAAGATTCATCAAAAAGATACAAAGATCTCTTAAAACTCAACAATAAGAAAATGAACAACTAAATCTAAAAAGAGCAAAACTCATATCACCAAAGAGGTCTAGATGGCAAACAGACATGAAAAGATGCTCTAGGGCACACATCACCAGGGAAATGCAAATTCAAACAAGGCTGAGGCACATCACTATGAGAGTGGCCACATCCAAAATACTGATGACACTGGGTGTGGGCAAGACGCAGGGAGGCAGGAACTCTTGCTTGCTGCTGGTGAGCATGCGAAATGGTACAGCCACCATGGGAGATCCTTTGGCTGTTTCTGACAAAACTAAACATGCTCCTACCATATGATTCTGCCTGCCATCATGCTCCTTGGTGTTTATTCAAACAAAACCTACAACAGACAGCTGTACAGCTTCAGTTATAACAGCCAACAGACAGCTCAGGAGGTGAACGGGTAAGTAAGCTGTGGTACATCTAGACAGAGAAATGCTCTTCAGTGGACGGCAAAACACAAAATGACAGGGACCAGCCTTACCAGCCTATTGCCAAGTGAAAGCAGCCAGAGCGAAAGGCTGCACGCTATGGGATTCCAACTACAGGGCACTCTGGGAAGGCAAGATGACACTGCAGCAACAATAAGACAGAAGTCGCCAGGGTGAGAGGGGAGAACAGGAGCGACACAGAGGCCTGCAGGGCAGTGAAACTGTTCTGCATGATCCCGTAATGATGGATGTGGGTCATTAAACGTTTGCGAAATCCTGAGAACGTACAACCCTGCGAGTAAACGCTGACGTGAACCATGGGCTCTGGGTGGGAACGATGGGTGGGTGCAGGTTCATCACTTCTACCTAATTCTCCACCCTGGTGGGATGCTGATGCTGAGGGAGGCTGTGGTGTGTGGGGACAAGAAGTACGCTGGACATTTCCGCAATTTTGCTGTGAACATAAAACTGCTCTTGAAAAAAATAAAGTTCATTAAACCAAACAAGCAAAGGGAAATGGAAATATAACTATTCTTATATGTCAGGAGACATCATGAAATTATTTTTTTAAAAGCTGGTATTTATCAAAGTGAACAGGCAGGGTGAGCAGGGATAAAGACAGAATGGCTTTAACAACTGGGCTGGTTTATCAAGACACTATGCCAATCCTCAATATTTACTCACTTAGTAAAAGCCTTCGAAATATATGAAGGAAAACCACCCAGGGACAAAGAGTAATCCCCAAACTCAGCTGGAAATGTTAACATCCCTCTTTCATTGAACAGAAGATCAATAATCCATTGAAGCACTCTTACACCTTAACCTGGTGATATTTACAATACTACAGCCAATGACTAAAAACTATATATTAAAATATACTTAAAATAGTCACAATTGGAGACCACTTGTTCAGCCACAAGATAAGTAAATCTCAGTAAAAATTTAAATGATTGACTTTTATATTCTTTGACAGCAGGGAAATTAAAGTAGACAGCAATAATAACATCAGATCTAAAAATAGCCCAGTTATTTATAAGTTTTTCTTAAAAAAATGCAATCTAAGTTTCCACTTTAAAAAATAGAAAAAGAAGTTTAACCCAAAGTAGTAAAAATAGGCTGGGGTTGTAGCACAGTAGTGCCTAGCACATGTGAGGCACTGGGTTCAATCCTCAGCGCTATATAAAAATAAATAAATAAATAAAGGTATTGTGTCCATCTTACAAATAAAAAACATAAAAATAAAAAAGTAGTAAAAGCAAGGAAATACTTGGCAAGAGAAATAAATTGGAACAACAATAAAAAGCAAAAAGTCAAAAGATGCTCCATTTAAATATTATTAAAATTTATAATATAATATTATAATACAAATTTATAAATATATATGTATAAATTTGTAATATAATTATGATATTATAATATAGTCAGGGTGGTCAGGAAATATGAGAATACATACATTATCAATAATGAAATGAAGAGACAACACTACAGACCCTACAGACATTAAAGTACAAAATACTTAACACCAGTCTGCCAATATTTTCATCAACTGAGATGACATAGACATACTCCTTAAGAAATAGAACTTAATTAAAACAGACACCAACATGAAACAAAAATATAAAGCTATGGCACCTGATAAAAAATTCTCAGAAACCTCCCTCCCTAAGCCCCAGATGTTCAACTACTGAATTCTATCAAACATATAAGGAAGAAAAAAGAAATAAACTGTATCATGAAACATAAGAGAGGGAAGCCAGGCTGGGGAATAGTCTGCCCAGTATTCACAGGCCCTAGGTTTGAGCCTAGAACTGCAACTGAAAAAGAAACAGAAACGGGGTTGGGGGGTATCATGTATCTCAAGAGATGCGGGCCTCTTGCCATGGACTTCGTGCCGCTGTCCCAGGTCCCCACGCTGGCCTGGCCCAGCCACCCAGCTGGGTGTCCCGGGGAACTAGACAAGGCCCGGGACTAAGCAGCCAGCCTTACTGCTCATGAAGATTCCATGGAGAGTCACACCGTTGTGCCATCAGTATAGTGACACAACCCTTTTGATGTTAGAGAAAATTAAGAACCGTGTTTTGTACGTCCTGAAACTCCATGACAAGACTGACCCAGAAAAGCTTTCGGTAAATTCTCATTTTATGAAAGACCTAGGCTTAGACGGTTTGGACCAAGTGGAGATTACCATGGCCATAGAAGGAGAATTTGGGTTTGAAATTCCTGATACAGAGGCAGAAAAGTTAATGTGTCCACAAGCAATTGTTGATTACATTGCAGATAAGAAGGATGTACATGAATAAAAATATCAGACCCCTTTCCTCACGGAGAGAGGACTCAGATGATACTGGCGAGTGTGTGGAAGTGAGAACCCATTCTGAAATCATCACTGACTGGGGACCTAGTTCGGGGACAGAGCAGTTCTCCTGGACTTGCACCTAAAGTCTCTAAGTGCACTGCCCTTTGACAACAAATCTATTAAAAAAAAAAAAAAAGGAGTGGGAGGCATATCACTGAGAATTAAAACCTTAAATGAATGCAGAGATATTCCATGTTCATGAAAAAAGAGCAAGTACAGTTGAGGTATAAATTTTCCCAAATGCAACACAGTCCCAATAATAATCCCAACAATATTTTGTGTGGAAATTCATAAGATAATTTTAACGCTTACGTGGAAAGGAAACGAACCAAAGCAATCCTAAAAAAAGAACTTGAGGGCTCACACAACCTCACGTAAGGAGTTATCATCATAAAGCAGTTTCCAAGGCAGTGCAATTCGTGTGTAAGATCTATAAAGAGATCAATGACACATGAGAAAATAGAGAGAAAGACTCCTGGTCTATACGGATGGTTGGTTGGTTGGTTGGTACTGGGTCACAAAGTAATCAACTTGGTTAAATTGGCACTGAAAGACTGGCTACCCATATATAAAAAGAGCAAATTGCAAACCTTATCATATCATGCAGAAGTTAATTCAAGATCTATTATAGACCGAAATACCAAATCTAAAACTATGAGGATTTTAGGATAAAACATAGGACCGTCATTTCTGTGACCTGGGGGAAAGGATAAGGTTACTTAGGTCACAAAAAACAATAACCATGAAAAATTAGAAAATTGATACAACAGATGCTCAAAATTTCAAATGCTTCCCCATCAAACCGTAGACTGGGAGATAACAGACGCGACACGTTCTGCTCTCAGTGCTGATTTCTGTCTTTACCTGTTGGGGCTGCGACAAATTTACTGCTCACAGTCCTGGAGGCTTGGGAAGACCACGGTCAAGGAACCAGCAGTGTGGTGAGCCATTTTGCTGCACTGCCTTGTGTGGGTGTTGGCTTAGTTCTTGGACAATAACTCAGTGCTTTGTGGTCGGCCAGTTCCGGAGCGAGCCGATATGATAATGTGCTGAGTGTTCTAAGAACCAGTAAAAGCTGGTAAGAACCAGTTGACCTGTACTTCCTGGCTCTGGGCGCCAGTGCTGAATTCCTTGCCTTATTGGCTGCTGCTGTGTTGCTATGCGCTTTTGTCCAATCACATGAGACTTAAGCCGCGGCTCTAGTATATTAGGGGTGGTCTTTTCGGGCTCGGGGTCCTTTCTCTCATCGAACCATAATGGAAGCTCCCAATAAAGCGTGCTAGAGAAGAATCCTGTTTGTTGTCGTCATTCCTGCCGGCGGGTAGACGCGACAAGTGGTGCCGAAATCCCGGGAATTGTCATCTGTCGGCTACGAGGGGACCCCCGACATTTTGCGGGAGGATTCAGAACTTTACACGCGGAGCGGTGGCGCCGGTAAGTAATCCCCTGATCCGGTGGCTCTGGCTTAGTATAGTGCTCTATCATGGGTCAATATCAGTCTGTTTTCCTGAAACCACTAAAAGGGGACAGGAGATTTTGATGGAGCATCAGGATACTGGGTCAGAGTCAGAGGAATCTAAGCAAGAAAGACATGAAACAAAACAAAAAAGGGGATCTAATGCAAAGTTAAGTGAAAGTGCACTCAAGGAACAAAAGGACGTGACTCCAGCGTTAGGAGCACGCCCGAAACTCTATCCAGATTTATCTGCCTTCCGTAAAGTGAAGATAGTTGATTCAGATGAGTCTGAGTCGGAAGGCGAGTCAGAAGGCTTTACCCCAGAAGAAGAACAAAGCTTAGAGAAAATGGCGGCTGAATATGAGCATGGCCGCTATGACGCGGCAATGGCCGCCGCCCTTCTTCCTCCGAAGCCTCCGGCGTATCCTGTAGCCAAACAACTGTTGCCACGCAAAGGGTCTCCGCCCACTGCTCCAGGCGGAGCTTGTGGCTTCATAAAACGCAGTACTTGGAGGAAGCTGGAAGAGGAGGGTGCATATCCTGTTGGTGCATATCCTGTTTTTGAGGATGCACAGGGACAGAGATATTTTGAGCCCATTCCTTATAAATTAGTTAAAGACATAGCTGAATCTGTCAGGACTAATGGTGTCACAGCATCTTTTACAATTGCATTGCTTGAACGCTTACATCTTAGTGCTATGGCACCAATGGATTGGTATCATTTAGCAAAGGCTTGTCTCTCCATGGGACAATATCTTGATTTTAAATCATTATACTTGGATGCCGCTATACAACAGGCTCATGCGAATGCAGCTGATGGTCAACAAGCCTGGGATGTGGAGATGCTGACCGGGACAGGTCAGTGGGCCCAAAATCAAAATGTTTATCCATTAGTAGTATATCAACAGATTAATACCTTGGCCTTACGTGCCTGGAAGGCCCTCCCTAATAGAGGTGAAACAACGGGGAATCTTACAAAAATTATACAAGGCCCTGCTGAGCCGTTTTCAGATTTTGTTGCTCATATGCTTGAGGCAGCCTCCAAGATTTTTGGGGACATAAACCAGACAATGCCATTAGTACAACAATTGGTGTATGAACAGTGTACCTCGGAATGTAGAAGGATTATAACACCAATAAAAGAGAAAGGGTTGGATGCCTGGATAAAAGCCTGCCGAGAGATTGGAGGTCCTTTGACAAATGCAGGGTTGGCTGCGGCAGTGGTTGCGGCAACCAAGGGGAGCCGAGGTTCTTCTTCTTCTTCTTGTTTCAATTGTGGTCGTAAAGGACATTTAAGAAAAACTTGTCCTTTCAAAGAACAACCAAAAATGTCATATCCTCACATTCCAGGGTTATGTCCAAAATGTAAAAAGGGAAGACATTGGGCTAATGAGTGCAGATCTGTTAAGGACATACAGGGAAACCCACTTAATCCTGTGACCGAGTCAAAAAACGGGCGTCGGGGCCCCCGACCTCAGGGCCCTCAAATATATGGGGCGCTGCAAGAGAATGCACAGTATCAACCATCTTTTCGCCCGACAGAACCCCGAGGAGAGCAACACAAGGGTCTGCAGGGTTGGACATCTGTGCCACCACCAGACTCGTATTAACACCAAGTATGGGAATTCAGCCAATTCCTTCTGACCTTAAAGGTCCATTGCCCAAAAATTCAGTGGGACTGTTGCTTGGTAGGTCATCATCAGCATTGAAGGGATTGGTCGTTACCCCTGGGGTGATTGATCCTGACTTTGACGGTCAGATAAAGATTCTATGTTCTGCACCCAGAAATATGATAGTCATATCCCCAGGAGATAGGATTGCTCAACTTCTTGTGTTGCCTAGTCTTCATGATTATTTCCCTTCTCAGAAGGATGTGAGGGGGGATAAAGGGTTGGGCTCTACAGGAGTACAATTAATAAACTTGTCTTTACAACTAGAAGAGAGGCCAATGTTGGAATTAATCATTGAGGGCAAACAATTTCCAGGTCTCCTCGATACAGGAGCAGATAGAAGCGTTATCAGTGCAAGATTCTGGCCACAGTCTTGGCCACTGCAGTCATCTTCCCATACATTACAAGGATTAGGTTATGCTAATGCCCCTCTGATCAGTACCAAGTCACTCAATTGGACAACGTCCGAGGGACAAAAGGGTACAGTGGTACCGTATGTTATAGATGTACCCGTTACATTATGGGGACGAGATATTTTGTCTCAGATGAAATTAGTATTGACCAATGAATTTTCTCCACAAAGCCAACAGATTATGAAAAATATGGGACATATTCCAGGTAAAGGATTGGGAAAAGGGTTACAGGGACAAACAAAACCATTAATGCCTAGTGGAAACAATGGGACCCGGGGGCTGGGTTTTTCGTAGGGGCCACTGGGGAAGCAATTCCCATACCTTGGATCACTGATAATCCAGTTTGGATCCCCCAGTGGCCCCTATCCTTAGAAAAACTCTATGCAGCCAAACATTTGGTAGATGAACAATTGCAGTTAGGACATTTAGAATCCTCTTGTTCTCCTTGGAATACTCCTATCTTTGTTATCAGAAAGAAATCAGGTAAATGGAGATTGTTACATGATTTGAGAGTGGTAAACGCTCAAATGCAGTTGATGGGTTCTATTCAAAGGGGCCTGCCTTTGTTATCTAGCCTGCCAAGGGAATGGCCTATAATTATAATTGACATCAAAGACTGTTTCTTTTCTATTCCTTTATGCAAACAAGATTGTCAAAGATTTGCATTTACTTTGCCTAACATTAACCATGAAAAGCCTGATGAAAGGTATCAATGGAAGGTTTTACCTCAGGGCATGGCAAATAGTCCCACTATGTGTCAACTTTTTGTGGGAGCTGCCATACAACCTATCAGAGACAAATTTCCTAAACTGAGAATATGTCACTATATGGATGATATTTTGCTTGCAGCACCTAATGATGCTCTATTAGAGGAAGCTTTTGCCTCTATGATTAAATATTTGGAAGGAGCTGGCCTTCATGTAGCACCCGATAAAATCCAGCAAGGTGCTGTTGGACATTTTCTAGGAGCTACAATAGACTCCAAGGTTATTAGACCTCAAAAGATCACTATACGTACTGATCACCTGCAAACTCTTAATGATTTTCAAAAATTGCTTGGAGATATAAATTGGGTAAGACCTTATTTAAAAATATCTACACATGAATTACAACCTCTTTTTGCCTTGTTAGAAGGTGATTCACAGCTTTCCTCTCCGCGAGAGCTGACGCCTGAGGCTCGAAAGGCTCTACACCTTGTTGAGCAAGCTCTTCGCTCTGCACAATTACTCCGAGCAGTGCCCAACCAGCACATTCAACTATTAGTTTTGCCATCAAAAAATGCTCCTACTGGAGTTTTGTGGCAGGATGGGCCACTGCTCTGGATTCATCATTCTTCTATTGCTCATAAGACTATAGCTCATTATCCAACCATGGTGGCTAGTATTGCTTTACAAGGAATCAAATTGTGTGTTACTCTTTTACGTTATAATATGACTGCTTCTGTGGAACAAAGTAACAGATTGTCTAGATTTTTACAGGGAAACTGGACTCAGGAAGGAGAACGACTCACTCAAGAATTGCTGTCTCAGATTGCTAACTTGAATGGAACACGTGTGGAGCCTCTTTCTGTTGCAGACTTTGCCTCTTGGGCTTCTTCTATATTTTCCTACTTTAAAGAGTGGGTAGGAGTTGGGTTATTCGGTATTATGCTTCTTTTTGGCCTTGTCTTATGCCTTTGGATGATTTGTCGTATGCGGCGCACGCAGCAAAGTGATAGGGTCAAGGTGGTTCAGGCACTCGCTGCATTGGAAGCTGGGGCCTCCCCACAAATTTGGCTCGCCAGCTTGGCAAAATCCTAAAACCCCTGTGTTGATGTGGATGGCCTTTGCACACCAAGTGACCTTGTTGTCATTGCACCTTGGAAGGCTTCCATGTCTTAGGAAGACAGCCTTTGCACTCTGAAGGGTAAATGTTGCCCATTGCACTCAGAAAGGTGACTTCCTCGTTTGGCCTTTGAATGCCACCCTTGATCGGAGGGGTCATCATGAGGACACTTCCTAGATCGGGTGAATTTTAAATGGTTCAAACAAAGTAAAAAAGGGGGAACTGTGGTGAGCCATTTTGCTGCACTGCCTTGTGTGGGTGTTGGCTTAGTTCTTGGACAATAACTCAGTGCTTTGTGGTCGGCCAGTTCCGGAGCGAGCCGATATGATAATGTGCTGAGTGTTCTAAGAACCAGTAAAAGCTGGTAAGAACCAGTTGACCTGTACTTCCTGGCTCTGGGCGCCAGTGCTGAATTCCTTGCCTTATTGGCTGCTGCTGTGTTGCTATGCGCTTTTGTCCAATCACATGAGACTTAAGCCGCGGCTCTAGTATATTAGGGGTGGTCTTTTCGGGCTCGGGGTCCTTTCTCTCATCGAACCATAATGGAAGCTCCCAATAAAGCGTGCTAGAGAAGAATCCTGTTTGTTGTCGTCATTCCTGCCGGCGGGTAGACGCGACACAGCAGTGTCTGGTGAGATGGTGCCTTATGTGTCTTTGATGTGGGAAAGGTGCGAATAAGCTCCTGTGGACCTCTGTAAGATGCCAAGCCCACGGCAGACCCTCCTAACCTCACCACCTCCTGCTGGGGATTAACTTCCATCATGGGAGCCCCCACAGGTGCACAAACATTCCTTCCACCCTAGTCTCCAAAATTCATAGTCTGTTCAAATACAAAATACACGCAGCCCATTCCCAATAG
Organism: Spermophilus citellus; assembly: GCF_964194105.1. Classification (NCBI taxonomy): domain Eukaryota; kingdom Metazoa; phylum Chordata; class Mammalia; order Rodentia; family Sciuridae; genus Spermophilus; species Spermophilus citellus. The sequence goes on from NC_138186.1 coordinate 19,868,211, forward strand.
TTCCAGTACCTAAGAAATAAAATTTCTGGAATTTCATAACGAAAAGATAAGAGGCAGACAGCACATGCACACAAATGATCTGAACAGACACTTCTCAGAAAATGACACGTGAATGGCCAGTAAGCACATTAAAAAGTGATGGACATTTTGTCAATTAAAAAATTTTAGAAAGTGATGAAACCTGCTATCAATGAAGAGACTACAAATTAAAAACATAACGAGCTACTAACTATATACCCTGAGAACGGCCAAAGTGGAAAAGGGCCACATGATGGGGTTTGGTAACAAAAGTTCCCTGAGCAATCCAGCTGGTCAAGTCTTTTTAATAAATGGTGCTAGAAGACTGGATATCTATATATGAAGTTATATCATGTAAGTTAATTCAGTGTTGAGGAAGTGTGGACATTCACACATTGTTGGTAGGATTTTAAAATGGTTCAGCCACTTTGGCAAAAGATCTGACAGCATTTTACACAACTAAGCAAATCCTACCCTGCAACGCAATCCTAATCCTTATTATCCAAAAAGATGGACCAACAGAGGAAGAGATGGATCAATGGTAAAATGAGATTCTGTGTCATGAGTTTATGAACGCTCATAGCAAAATTCTCAACTTAGCTGTATATTTCAAAATTTTAAAATTGTTGTTGCAGGCAAACAATATATTATTATTGATTTTGAAACTCAGAAAATAGAAAAAGACTTCACAATTGACTGAGGAAAATGTGTGAATTTAGTCATCGGAGGACAAGAAAAAAAATCACAAGATTTTTTTATATATTAGTAGTAACCATTCAGAAAATGAAACTTTAACAACAATTCACAAAATATTCAGAATAAACTTAAGCACAAAAAATAAGACATTTACAATGAAAATGACGAAACATGGCTGAGAGAAAACCGAGAGACAGACCATGTTTATAAACTGGCAAACAGTATTATTTCGTTGTCAGTTTTCCCCACACTGACATACAAAGGCAACATAACCCCATGCAACATAATCCCAATCACCGATTCCTAAAGGCTTTTTCAAAGAATTTGATCAACTCCAAGATAAATAAACCGCAAAGAGCATAAAAGAGCCAAAACAATCTTAAAAGAATAAAGTTCTTCAGGTCGTACAACACCTAGATTCAAGAATTATTCTACTGGCTAAAATTAATAAGATGACAGGAAATGTTGCTGAGGATGCAGGACAAGAGCGACTCTCAATGTCTTGCTTTAGAGTAAAAAGTGACACACCACTCTGGAAAATGTCCTGGCAGCTCCTTCAACACACAGCCACCCCAGCGAGTCTACTCTAGGAATGCTGCCCAGTCCACAAGCGGACCTGTACAAGACTGCTCGGCCGCCTTCTTCCCCAAGAGACAGATGGAACCAGCCCAGGGGGAAGTGTGTGAGCAGACTGAGGTGCCCATATGATGGCTACAGTCGGGTGAGGCTCCCCCAAAGGCCTACACCAACCAGCTTGTCACACTATTCAGAGGTGGTGAGCCTTCAGGAGGTGGTGCCTCATTAGGCAGGATCGCGGGGGTGTGCCCCTGCAGGGGGACCTGGGGCACCAGCCTCTGTCACTCTTTACTTCCCGTTTGCCAGGAGTGAGCAGCTTCTCTGCTGCGTGGTCCTACCCTGATGTGCTGCCTCACCAAAGGCCCCAAAGAGGGGAGCTTACAAGTGACCATGGACAGAAACCTCTGCGAGGCTTTTGTACTGTGAGCAAAAATGAGCCTTTCTCCTTAAAAGCGGACTCATCTCGGGGATTTGTTAGAGTAATGGGACACTAGAATGATGTCACAATAGAAGGACTGCTACCGATTCGTGCGATGTCACCATGCTCAGCAAACGGAAGGAGACACTGAAGGACACACACTGTGGCTGCCTCTGTATGACGTCATGGAGACGGCAAGCTGGCGTGAGGAAAGAAGAATGGACAGTGGCTGTAGTGGTGGGGCTGGGGGGAGGAACGGGCTGGGTGGGGGTCTGTCAGGTGGTGGTTACACAGGTGTGTGCGTGTCTGTCAGAATTCACCTACCTGTGCACTCAAGATCCACAGACACTTACTGTCTGTGAACCACACCTCATGTAACAAGATTAGCAGAAAGTCACCTCGGCAGCTCATGGTCTGGAATTAATTGTGGCGTGAAAAGATGTTTCTGGCCAAAAATATTTAAGACTGCTCCTGGTCTTGTAGAGACCCCTGGTCCTCTCAGATTCCTGTGAGGAGCACAGCACACTAGTTTCTACCACACGATGGGGAGAGGGCGGCTTTGCCAACCCTAATGCCAACACTGAGCAGAAACATTTAAAATGTATGTAATATACACAAAAAATGACCGTAAAATAAGACTGACAGACTGTGACTAAGAAGCTAAATCTTAATGCAGAAAAAGCTCTTTCAAATCAGTAAGGCCAACACTCGAAATTGAGAGTGGAACAAATTCAGCCTAAGCCATTCATAAAAGAACATAAACTCTCAATAAACCTGGAAGAGCATTTAACCTTATCCATGTGAGAGACATGTTCTGTCTAAAAGGCTTCCTGGGTGTGAAGAAGCCACTTCCTCAACTGCTAGGGCTAGCAGGACAATCTTACAAGGGCAAGCGAACAGGAGCATCCAAGGGTTTTAAGGCAATCTCCCATGGGAATTTAGTAAGGAATAATCCCCAAGAAATAACTCAATGGGTGCTCGAAAGAAGGAGCAAGTGGGTGCGGGAGGCAGGATCCGCAGGCACAGTACCCATGAGTGTCCCCACAGGAGGTCTCTCCGCCGTTTCAAAGCAGGACCTCAGCGCCTGCTCCACAGCACACCACGAAACCAGATACACAACATTTCATTTTTTAGTTCCTTCAATAATAACGAAATTCTATACTTTTACATCTGCCAATTAATTAACTCACTCTTGGAGCACACTGGTAGAATTAAAGTGCAAGAATTTTCAGTAGCCATGTTTCCAAAGAGTGAAATGGTAAGTTAACTTTTAGAACAAAAATAAAGGAGAAATTCAATGGCTTAGGTTATTAGCAAATGTGAATTTCCATCCACCCCATGAAAAGCACTCAGGACACCATCAACACTGCCCTTCTCTCTCCCCTCCCCTGAGGACACTAGAGACCAGGGATGAAAAGGGCCTCTCATGATACACATGCCAAGGAATTGCAGGCTGTGGCCCTCTCCTCACCAATGAGACTGAGAGATCAAAAAGATCCTTTTGGCTAGGGGCCATAAAATGCAGTATCTGATTTATCCATTTTTTTAATAGGGCTTACCCACACCTCAAAAAACTGGAATAAATATTTTGCAAAGGATAAGCCACTGAAAGATTTTACCAATAGGTCACATTTCTGGTGTTTCGTTTGAATAGTGTAGAGTGGTATCTGGTACGAATCAATCTGCTTGCTTCTTTTCTACTCGACAAACAAATCACAAATTGAATCAAATCTATATGTGTGTACTGTATAAACAGGGCGAATCAGAACTTCTCCCACACAGCTGCTACAACTGAAAAATAACTATAAGAACTAATTTCACAACAACTGCATTACTCTTCAGATGCCTCAAAGCAGGATAAGACATTGGTTATTTCTCACTGGCAACACAAACCAAAATTACTAAATAGAGAGATCGAAGAAATCATAAAGAAATTCCTGTTCTGAAGCTGAATGATGCTACTGTGTTTCCAAGACTGCTGTTCTTAAATGGATAGAGACAAAGATGATATTGTTGGGTAACTAAAAATAGATAAACTAGGATGTCTGAGGTGGGCAATTTTCAATCTAGTTCTATTTTCATAACAGCACAGTGAAGTTAGAAATTACAGTGCTAAACACAAGCCTCCACACTTCTCAAATTTTGAAACACTTGTCCAAATATTCACTTTTAAACTTTATGTTCCACAAACAAACAACCCAAGCCAAAATGCCAAGAGATGCCAAAACATGCAGGTACAGAATATACCAGGCACCTGGTAGACTCTTGGTAAAAGCAACATTTATGACAGATTTCATTGAGGTAGTTGACTGGTATTGAAAAACTCCCAAAGCCTCTGCTGAAGGAAATGAATCTATCCACCCAGGAATAAAACTCACTCCAGTGTGTAATGCAGCCCACAAAAGACTATTCAAACTACGAAAAGGCGTGCCTGCACACACACGCGCGCGCGCACACACACACACACACACACACACACTCTCTCTCTCTCTCACTCACTCACTCACTCACTCACGACCAATGATAGGCAAATAAAGCACTTTATGTTCCACAAACAAACAAACCGTAACACAACTGCTTTAGCCAGAAATCAAAATCCCAACTTTTGCACAGAGGTCTGGTGCCATGTTATGGAAGCCATAGCATCTTCAACATCACAAAGCAACACAGCCACAGTGCCAAAGACGAGCACGAGGCTCGCTGCGGAGACTAATGGGACCTCTGGTATCCAACAATATTAGAAACGGGCATGAGCCAGACCAGGGTGCGGGTGGCTTCTGGGAGAAAGTGTACTCTCTCCAAGTCCAGCTAAGTAAGGGAGACGGTTCAGGGTGGAGAGGACTTGGCCAAATATGATTTTTAAACAGCACTGCAACAAGCTAGAGAGAATCTTTGGGAGTGATGCTCAACGTCTGGAGACTTCAAGTCCGACAAACCAGCTTGGAGATCCGCCAAGGAAGAGGTTCTGACAGTCGGGGTGGAAGCCCCTGAACCAGGAGGACTCCCTAACCAGTTAGTCCTCACTCCTCCGATATTTGCTGGGACTCCACAACATGTCAGGCTTCCTGCTGTTGCTGAGACTCTAACACAGAAGGAAACACAGACATCACTTCTCCCTCTTGTTCTCAAAGCTATATTCAAGTGAGAGGAGGAAGACAAAACAAATACATTTAGCACAGTAATGTACACAAATGTTGGGAGAAAGCCCACAGGAGAGGACAGGGTAACGGCAGAGAAGTTGCCAGGAGGCAGTGAGTCATGTGGACGCCCGAGGAAGAATATTCAGAGGAGTGGGCAGTGCCAACCCTGGGACTTCTCGGGCTCCACGATTACAAGAGCCAATTTCCCTACTCCATGCCCCCCCCATGCAAACACACCCCATCACCCACCCTTCCAGGCACCCGTGTCCTGCTGGTTCTCTCTGGAGATCACCAGTACTGGTGCTCACAGGACTTCCTGACACCCTGGCTGCGGACAGAAGAGACATGGAGGGTGAAGGTTGACCTAGGAATCTGCCCCGAGCAACCGCTCCAAGGATGGAGCTATGCTGACGGAAAAGTGACTGACCCAAGGGTCTAGTTTCAAGCAAGCTAAGAGGAGAGGGAGAGCAGCCTTTCGACTCACAGATCCAGAACTCAGGTTAGACAGAGAGCTGGCATTAGAGGGCACTAAAGGGTCATTAAATTCCCGAGACCCCAGGAGTGAGTATGGACCAAGGAAAGAGAAAGGAGCCCGAGGGCCGACGCCCGGGGCACTCACCCAGCTGAGAACCCAGAGAGCAGGAAACCAGTGAAGTGGTGTCCCCAAAGCCAGGCTTCCGAAGAGGGGACAATCAACAAGTCAGATGTTTTTATATAGGTTCTAGGCCTGGCAGGGGGACTTCAGCTACAGAGTCTGACAGAGCCTTTCTACCAGGGAGGAAAAGAAAACTTTAACTTGAGAAAATTAGCAAAAACAATCATTCCAGGCTCTAGAAAGCCAAAACAGGCAATAAGGCTGGGGGAAAAGGGTCTCCCCAGAACAGCACAGTGACATTGGCAGTGACTGGCAGAGCAGGCAGACACCGCAAGGGTCCTGGGCCTCTGAAGCTCCTGACGAGCACTGCAGGCCCCACCCTCTGCGAGCCTCTGGGCACACTGTGCATACCCGAGTGGCCCAGAAAGACCTGGGGCAGCCCAGACAATGGCCCGGCCTCCACTGCTTTCCCAGCCCAAGCAGGACAGGAGCTTGTGGGTTCCAGAGGTTCACACATGGCCTCCCACCAATCCTGGCTCACAAGTAAACCCTCCAGATATCCAAGAGTGACTCCCTGGAGAGTGAGGCTCAGAAGTGGGGTGATGGTGGGGAGCTGAACAGAAAAGTCGGGGTGACAAGATTTCTTAGGCTACATCAAACAAGTATCTTTAAAGCACACATATAAACACATACCCCAAAATGCTGGGGGGAAAACAATTTTTATATCCTGAAAGCAAGCAAGCAAGCGAACAGAGTAAGAAAAGGAGGGGGAAAAAAAAAAGGAAAAGCATGAGCCCAGCTTGAATAGAAACATTTGATGGAAATTTTCTCCAGTTTTTCCAGAAATTGGATTTAGCTGGGAAAAGATTTCAAACTATGCTAATAAATACATTCAAGATATTTTAAACTGGGAGTAGTGGCGCATGCCTACAATCACAGAAACTCAAGAGTCGGAGGCAAGAGAATCCCAAGTTTGAGGCCCGCTAACCTATTTCAAACTTTACTTGATAATAAATAATGATGATGATGATGATGATGATGATGAGTATAAAGAACTGGAGCTGCAGCTCAGCAAGAGAGTGCCCCTGGGTTTAGTCCCCAGTACCTGCCCCCGACACACAGATGTTTAAAGAATGTTTGAAGAACTAAAGGAAAACATGACAATAACTCAAGTAGGAAATATCCACAAAGAAATACAAGTTATCAAGATTTTTTTTTAATTACGCTTAAAAAATACAATCTAAATTTTTTAAAAATTCACCAGATTTTGAGATGGCAGGAGAAAGAATCAGTGAATTATTTAGAGAGCAACAGAATTTAAGCAAGCTACACACAAAAAAGACTGAAGAAAATGGAGAGGGGTGAGAATGTGCTTGTGGTAGAACACTTACCTAGCACTCAGGAGACCCTGGGCTCCATGTGCAGCACCCCAACAACAAAGACAAAACTAAACATACCCCAACAGGATAAAAACAAATTAATGGACCCAAGAAACTCGGTAAAATGCAAATAACATAAACACAAAAATATTCGCATAAGTGCATCCATTAAATATCTAGAAATAACAGGCAAAGAGAAAAACCTGAAATCAGCCAGGAAAGCAAAATGCCACCATGCCCAGGGGTTGACTGTCCATCAGCAAGAAGCAAGGCCAGAGGGCAGGGGAAGACATCCTCAAAGCACCAAATTAAAATCAAGATTCTATGCTGCACAAAATGCTCCTTCAAAAATGAAGGCAAAAGAAAGGCATCCCAAAAACCAATACTGAGAAAGCTGTTGCCTGCAGAACATGAAAGGAGGTCTGGGGCTGCAGGAAGACCGCAGACAGCCCCCCCACGCCAGGGCAGGTAAGGGGGTCTGACAGGGTGAGCCACCCACCTCCTCTATGTGAAAACTATCTGGCCATTCTGGGCACAGTGTTCTCGCATACAAGTTGTCATCTTGTGTCACACAACAGTGACCAACGCGGAGAGGCAATAAAAACTAGCAAAGCAAAACCCTTCTCACTTTGGGATTTTTAGTGAAATTATTCTGCATCTATAAATGGGGAGGGGTAAGAATTAAAAGTAACAAGCCTTCCCATCCACCAACATGGAACACTAGTCCATTTATTTGGTTCTCTTTAATTTTCTTCAGTAACATTCTAATTCTTTTCATATAGATTTTGCACATTTGGATTTATAGATTTGTGGTTATGATTTTGTTGCTACTATAAATGTTTTCTTAAGTATTTAAATTGGCGCTCTGATGGAAAAACAGTTCGTCGTCTACCTTGTGTCCCCCCTTACTGACATCCACACCTGCCTGTTACATGGACAGCCTTGTTTCTTGGTTTCCAGGTCTCAAGCCCACTGCTCCTTATTTTAAATAGAATACTCATAACATTTCATCATTCACCATGTTTAGAGCAAGTCTGAGTAGATACCCTATGTCAGAGCTGGTTCTATTGCTAATCTGCTGAAGAGGTTTTAATTAAAGGCAATAAATTATACAGAAAGACCCAATCTCTTAGTTGAGATGATTTTATGATAATGACATATATTACATGCCATTTTCGTATGTTAAATTGGTCATTTTTTAATACACTGCTGAATTCTTGCTCACACTCTCTTGAGGAAATTTTATGCCTATGTTCATAGACATAAAAACACCTGAATTCACCGATGAATCTTAACCTCACTAAAAGTGGGACAACCAGATATCATGTGCTTCCTGGTTAGATGCCACCGGAAGGCTGCAGCACTGTCTCTAAGGGTTCTTGACAAAGAGACTGACCTGAATTTAACAAGCCCCTAGATCCAGTAACTATCAATTTATGTAAAATTCGAAACTTACATGGGGACAGAAAAACAAATACAACTAGGATGCAGCCAGCTATTACAGACTTGGGACAATCCACACCACAAATGCCCTGGTTCTTTCAAGGAATGGTTGGAACAAGGACAATAAAATAGAGGGAAAGAGTCAGGCCAGCCAAATGTGGAGTCACAGTTTAGAGCCCAACTAAAACAAGCCAATTGTAAAAGTGGCATTTTGAATCAATATCATTTTATGTAATGGTGGTTATTATTAAAATATAATGGTATTATAGTATTCTTACAGTCCTATTAGGTTAGAAATATTTAGGATGATGTTGAATCAATATGCATTCAGGGGGAGAAAAAAAAAAAAAAAACCCTGCACTTCAAGTGTGTGTCTTTTCTTGGCTGGCAACATGCACTCCAATCAAGGCAGAGCAGCAGAAGCAGCCAAAGCGCCAAGCAGCCGAGTAAGGGGAGGGGGTGTGATATGCCTGCCTGTGGGGCAGTGGGGGTGGGGGCTGGTATACCTGCCCTACGGGGCAGCGTGTTGCTAAGCTCTGGTGTGCCGCGGTTGGGGGCACTCGGTGCATTTTATACTTGTACTTCCAACCCTGGATGGGCTTAACAAGACACAACCCCACTGTAACTTGAGGAACGTCTGTATACTGGAGTTATCACTGGAAGAAATGACATCTCTTGAACTTGCGTCACAGTAACCCACAAACAAACTCCCTAACACTAAACTAACGCTGGCTTCCTTCGACTTTTTCTTGGGATGCATTGGGAACTCTCTGGATCTGGTGTGGGGGCACGATGTGGATGAGTAGGTCAGACCACTGATTCCTTCAAGGCTCCCCGCTCACCCTGCATCCCCGCAGGTGTCTGTAGGAGCTGTCTGCATCCTGAGCATTGCCACTGCTCTCAGTGGGCTCTCAACCCCTCTCGATCGTCTGGTCTCTTTTAAGCACAGTGTGGTATACCTGTACACTCCTAGTGGTATTTCAAAGCTATTTTGAACTCAAATTCCCAAAATGTATGTGCTTAGAAATTCAGTTTCTAATTTAATAAGCTGTGATCAGAGACCATTTGGTATTTGTTGATGTTTACTGTTTTGTAGCTTAGTACACGGAAAAATTAAGACTACGTCTCACATTTTAAAAGTTTAGCTACTTATTAAAGAAGGGGTTTTCCTGTCCACCAGCTCAGACAAAACTGCAGCTATTCAAATCTATCTCAACCTACTAGTCACTTATGGAGAAGTCATTCAACAGTTTCCACTGACTACAGATTTGAGGTTACGTCAGCTTTGCCTTATATATTTTGAAGCTATGCTTCCAAAGATAAAGAAATTTAAGATTATTTTCTCTTCATGAAGAACTGTGACATTTATTTTTGTTTTCCAATATTGTACATGCTAGGCACGTACTGTACTTTCAAGCTATGTCCCCAGCCCTTTAAATATATATAATATATATGTGTATATACATACATACATACATATAGTTGCAAATTGACACATTGTTTTTTATGTATTTATTTTTATGTGGTGCCAGGATCAAACCCAGGGCCTCACACATGTGAGGCAAGTACTCCACCACTGAGCTAAAGCCCCAGCCACTTTTTTTTTTTTCAAACTTTGAGACAGGTTCTCACTAAGTTGCTGAGGGTCTTGCTAAGTTTCAGAGGCTGGCCTCAGACTCATGATCCTCCTGCCTCAGCCTCCTGAGTTGTTAGGAAGATGGGTGTGTACCACCATGCCCGGCTGAGAACTGGTTTTTTAAATCTACAATGGTATCTTCCTAACCATTATCTTTTCCAAAATTCTCTCATCAGACCCTCCTTTCTCTACTCAGAAACACATAATTGACTTACACAGTTGGACCTTCTTGTGCCTCAGTCACAGCCATAGGTCCCACAAGAAGCAAAGATCAGAACTGTAAGTTTATTTCAATAAAGGCATTTACAACTAAGCCGCTTTTGAGATCAGCTCTGCATTAAATATTTGTTTTGCATTCCTATGAAAAGCTTCAAATGGCTATTTATTTCCCTGATTAATTTAGATGCTTGTAGGAGAAAGTGGCTTTCTTGGAGCATCTTTTCAGACTCACCCCCATGGGAAATACCATTTTGCAATAGGAATCAGCTGTGTCAAAGCCAGGATTGCTTAGGCAGGATGCCAACAAATGCAAACTTCAAGCAACACCTGGCTAGTCGAAACTCTTGGAGGGTTTTTCTTTGTGAGTATAAATTAATTCCAAAGGATTAAGTAACCAAATGGCCCCCTCCCCCCATTTCTGGCATGAAGTGGAACTAGAAATGTTCTTCAGGAAGCACCCATCTGAAAAGACATTTCTTGCTCAGATCAGCAGACACTGACTGGCAGGGAAGCCATACCAGGTCCTTAGCACCAAGGTAGACTAGAAAGGCCTCGCCATAGACAAGCCAAAGAGTCACTGCCAGGCAGATTCCCTTTGAAGCTGCTCAGGAGTAAGAGGCCTAGGATCTGCAAAATAAAGACGAACAAATCAAATAACTGTCCTGAAGCATTTCATGTGTCTGACTTAGTTCACACTGACAGCGGCAGCAGGCTTCCAACTTTATTAACTGAACTGCCCCCAAAGGCAAAGAACTTTGTTGATCCATTAGGTCATGTTTAGATCTTTCACAGGTTAGTTATAAAGAATACTGTTTTAATAGAAACCACAATGAGCGCTATTTACTATGGTTTTAAGTTTTACGGCTCTGGCAAAAATTACTTTCTTTTCAAAAGAAAGGGAGTAGTTCGGGTAGGCTGTCACCAGGTGGAGCTGATACTTCGGCTGTGAGCTTAAGCCTTCTTTAAAGGCTCCACCAAAATCAGTGTAAATTCATCCTACTCCCTTGAAAAAGAACAAAATGCCTCCAACCAAACAGCAGACACAGCAGCACTTAAACCTTTCTTTTGGAGCTAAAGCACACACTGTCTCCGGGATCAGGCACAGCCACAGGGAGGAGAGACCTTTCGCTTCTCATGCTAAAGCATTTTGTTTGTTCGCAGGAGCTGTGAGAACACCACCACCAGGCGCCCAGGGGCCGCACAGCATCTCCAGAAAGGCTGCTTACACCCTGACCTGTTTCCAGTTCGGGTGTGGGGGGGGGGGGGGGCGCTGGCAGGAGCAGAGGGGTCTCTTCCTGGTTTATGACCAGGGTTATGAATTTATATGACTGGCTTGTGATTTAACAGGAAATAGACCCTTGGGCCGGGTGCTGATTTGAAGGACATGGTCACCGGTGTTCATAGCCTGACACTCTCGTGCCTCTGGCAACCAAGTTGCTCACCGTTTACTGAGGACAGAAGTAAAACTGCAGGGACAGGAGGTGAACTACACAGGGAGCCACACAGCAGGACAAGGGCAACAGGCTCAACTCGTGGGGCAGTTTCCAGAGGCTCTTAGAAGCAAATCTTTTCTAACTGTTCTCCCTGAAAAGCAACCCCATAAAATTAAAACTCCTTCATGGAGGTGCACAGTGCAGCGACAGCTCTACTACTATGGACCTCCTTAAACATCACAGCATGCACCTTAAGAAGCGGGTTTCCCTTTCTTCTCCAAAGTCTGGACCATCATCTCCTGGCCCGCTTGGCCCTCACAGGAATCTGGTGCTGGGGCTCAAACATGGCCAAGGCCTGGGCAACATCTCCAGCACTGTCACTCAGGTGACTCTGAAGAGCTACTTAGGGACAGATGGGTGACACAACTGACAGCAACCTTCCAGAAGGAGAACTGGGGCCACCTCCTTCCCAGCAGCCAGCCTGGCCCCCAGACAACTCTAGCTAGCCAAGCCCTCTGCACCTTGGTTCAGGCCTGGGTGACCAGCCTAGAGAATTAATGTAGGCCTCCCTGTGTGAGCCCAAAATAGATATGACCAGAAAGAACATGGATATACCTCCCTAATATTTTGCTCATAATGTGTTTTTCATTGACATTTAATTGGTCTGTATTTTTAGGTCTTCTGCGTCAGAGAAATAAATAACTGCTGCTAATGAATTAATGTCACCTTCTATACTCTTCTGATCACTGGTAACAAGCTCATAACTGGAGCCTCACCACCTATATGCCAATGCCTGCACACGACAGGATCTCAAGTCACTAATGTAAAGCCCCAACACAGCAGCCGGCGGGGTGGAAAGGAAGTGAGGAGAGAGTATGACTGGCAAGAAGTAGTGGCAATTATTATACATCATGCACATGTCACAAAATATGCAAATCAAAGTTCAAAAAATAAAACCATTAAGTACAAGCTTGTTCTTATGATCCTTATAAACTGTGTATCTATTAAAGTCATCCTGTTGGTCCAGCCAGGGCACAGCTATTCAGAACTTGGAGGACCTGTAGTCAGTGGTCAGGTTGAGGGAAAATGGAGGAGACAGAAGAGGTGGTTCCTGCAAACAAGACACTACTTGTTCACCAAACACTGAACCTGAACTTTAAAAGTGCTTGTAGATGGGGGCTCCCAAAAGATAACATACCTCCTAAATAAGGCATAATCCCTAAAATGCAAAAGTATGCAAAACTAGTACCAGCCAAACAGTCTCAATTTCTCACAACAAAATCCACAGTAAAAATGTTCTTTTATGCAATTGTCAATCATAGAAAAGAAATGAAGCTTGCCTTGTATGAACGAGGTGAAGCCCTGGAGGCCAGGTGGAGTGAGGTAGGGACATAACCCTGCCTGTTCCCCATCTGCTTGGCCAGGGCAACTGATTTGGGCTGAATTAAATGAATTCTGGCTTAAGCAATTCACTGAGGCACGGCTGATCTGCAACAGCAACAGTGGGCAGCAAGTAGCTGGTGCTAACTGGCACAGACAGAAAAGACCTCAGGCAGAGGCACCCGTCTCCCAGAACGGAGCTTCCTTGAAATAAAATTTCCCTGTTGTCATAATCCAAGGACAGGTTTGTTCCACAGAACACACCTACAGTGTGACTCAATGAAAACAACACACCACTAAGGAAAGCTTCAAAGAGACTCGCCAGCCACCAAACCAACAGAGAACCTTACTGAGAATGACACTTAGATAACAAATCAGTTTTTTTTTTTTTTTAAAAAGTGCACATGACTGGCTCCAGCACTACTCTCAAAGCACCCTCCCAAGTGAATCCGTCCTGAATAAGCCCAGAATGAACAAAGGACGCGGCAGGTACCTGACATTTAACATGGGTAATTAACATTTGCAGGTGCTTATTTTGCAACCACTGCTTTAAGCTCTTAATATATATTAACTCATTAATTCTTGCAGAACCCTAATCTGTCCTCCCCTCTCTACAGAGAAGGGACTGAGGCACAAAGAGGATTAGGTAACTTCATCAAGGGAACAGAGGTGGCCTAATGCAGAAGTCTCCCCTCTCTACCTTCATGATGGCCTTAAATTTTAATCTGTACAAAGATATGAAACTATTTCTAATATATACTTCAGTTTAAAAAAAAAAGCAGGACACAGAAAAATACATTTGCTGTAGCTATGCACAGCAAGGAGGAGAGGAAGTCACAGACAGGTTGGCTGGGTCCCAAGTGCACACCTGCCTGGCTCTGGCCCAGTAGCTCTGAGCAGCTTCCAGTTCACTCATCCGCATAGATACGCAGCAGTCGTCAAGAGTATCCCTTATTCAAAAGGCTTGGGCACCAGAAGTGTCTCACATTTCTGAGTTTTTCGGATTTGAGCATATTTGCACAGACTTGACCAGCTGAGCACCCTAATCTAAAAAACCCCAAGTATGAAATGCTCCAAAGCCCCCAAAATGTTATGAGCATTTTGACTGTGTTCCAAAAGTTTCAGATTTGGGGGTATTTTGGATTTTAGATTAGGGATGTTCAACCTGTACCCACCCCTAGAGGATTGGTGTGAAAGCAACTCTTGTGTCTGGGTGTGAAGCATTTTGGAAGTTGGTAACTTCATGTTGCCATTACTGCATATGAACAAGATGATGACCTGATTAATGTAACAGTGGTTTAGTTCTGATGCTTAAATTTTATGAGTTTCCACATTCTGGCATAATTCTCTTTACTGCTTGGTTTTTCCCCCCTAGATAAGTTTTTTTTTTTTTCCACGTTGTTGGCAGACCTTGATCTATTCATTTATATGTGGTGCCGAGAATCGAACCCAGAGCCTCACACATGCCAGGCAAGCGCTCTGCCACTGAGCCATAACCCCTACATAAGTATGTTTTAAAAATACAAACTATTTTTATTTGAAGGAGAACGAAATAAAAGCCTGATGTGAACAAGAAGCACACTGTGAAATAAAAGGAGATAAAAGAAAGTGAATGTGGAAGGCTCCCAGTTGAAACTCTCATGATCCGAAACAAGTACGACTTTGAAGGGCGAGCAAAGCAGGTGAAGGGAGCCAAGAGCCTGGAGCTAGTGCCACACGTAAGAACCAGTAAACGGGACAAGCTGCCTGGTGAGGTGGAAAATCTTCAGACTGGCTGGGCACAATCAGACGCAGCAAAGCCAGGTCTCTAAATCATGCTACTTCAGCAAAGCAGGTGGTGGTTCTTCTAAACAGGTGCAATGGGAAATAAGGACGAATAAAGCTGACTTTAATTCTGCAGAGAGTTCAAGGTGAAGCAGCAAACATCAGGCAAGACCCTGCAAAGTCACCTGAAAGACTTGGGACAAGCTTTAATTCAACAGGTGTTTTCTATTTTGTTTTGTTGTTTTGTTTTGGGAGAAGCAAATGGCAAGGAAGAGAATTCTTGAGTCCAGTAACAGAGTTCAGGGACACAGAGAGGGACGCTCAGCACACAGGTGCAACTGTGAGCACAAGAATCCCCTGGGATTTCCCGGCAGGAGACTTTGAAAAGCATTCGTACTATCAGAAGGCCACAAGGGGTCTACATAACTAGCCCTATTTGGAAGGGACTTTAAGGGCCAACAAAGCCATCCAGAAGACACAAGAGGACATTTGCTGAAGGGAGAGTTGGCCAGAAAAGGTGGAGTCTGGCAAGAGTCCACTGGACTTCACAAGAATTCTCAGCTTAGACCCCAAGTGGAGAAGCTGTCCTCTAGAGAGGCTTCCATGACATTTTTAGAATCAAATATTTAATCTATATGAAAACATTTTTATGTTTGTATAGTAATTTTTCATGGTAAATTTGGGTAACTCTGAGATACACTTGAGAAGGGCATCTAAGTGCAGAATTTCATTTTTCAATAGTTCTGGAGATGTTCTGAGGTGGTGACTGCACATCAGTGGGAATGTGCTCAATACCACTGAAGTGTACACTTAAAAATGGCTCCCAGGTTAAAATTTGCATTAGGTGTATTTTACCAAGATTTTTTTTTTAAAAACCCATATTTCTCTAATTGGAAAAGGCCACAAATTATACCACTGAACCATGTGGGTGCCAAAAGATGGAGGAAAGGCACCCTTCTCCTCTTCACAGCTGGTTTTCTCTTTCTGCTCAACAGACTTCCCCTGGCTGGTTGAGAAAGAAACTACCAAGAACTCAGCCCCACAGGAAAGACAGAGTGGGGACAGCCACACACAAAAACATAGTAGCCAAGCACAAAAATATCATGGCCACTCTCACCAGAAGCTGTTTAGGGCTTCTCTTTCAAACAAATGAAGAACTGTGCAAAACTATAAATGAAGGATCCTGACACCCTCTTGGCTTTTCCAATCAGACTGAATCGGGCCCAGGCTGGGCACCTGATGCCCCAGCCCCCGCCTCAGTCTTCCCAGTCTGTCCAGGTGGCGTCAAGCTCGGCCCTCCTCTCCTCTCCTCTCCTCTCCTGCCCAGGTCCAGTCTTTCTGGGATGGGGCACTCTGGCTGTTCCTGCCGCCACCATCCCAGCCAGGACCTGCGCACCTTGCATGCAGCTCCTCTGATACCCTGTGCTCCTCAAGCCTGGTCAACACCAGGCTGCCCTCTGTCCCCTCAGCCCCCTCCCTCCTCTCCAGATACCATGGGGCCCTCCCACTCAGGGCAAGTTGGCAAATTCCTACCTCAAAATAAAAAAATTAAAAGGGCTGGGATGTACCTCAGTAGTAGAGCCTCTGGGTTAACCCCCACTGCGGGGATACGTGTTTTCTCTCTCTCTCTCTCTCTCTCTCTCTCTCTCTCTCTCTCTCTCTGTCTCTCTCTCTCTCTCACACACACACACACACAATGCTAACACCTCAGTGACCCTGCCTAAAATCCCAAACCTTATCCCAGCCCTTCGTATCCCCTTCCCTGCTTTGCCTCCTTAGCACCCACCACAATCTGCCATGCTACATATTTTGTCTCCGACTCCACCTGTCTCATCTGTTCACTGCTATACCCTGCAGCTCTTTGCATACCTGTGCTCTGACCACAAGGAGGCAGTAGACTGGCCTTAACCTTGATCACTCTTTTTACTTTTAAAGGCAAGTAGTCAAGGATGCCAGCCGAGAAGGTAAGAGCTCTCCAATTTATAGGACTAGTGTGGGTCAGGTCTCAATACTGTTGATATGCCAGAGACCAACCTGTAATTCTTTCTGAGTGCTTGAGGTAAGCACGTACCAGACCTGACCTGTTCTCCTGAGCAACAAAGAGATAATGACTATAAGAACTATGTGCAAACACGAGATGCTCTGACACAGAGCCTGACTGTGATAAAGCAAGGGTTCTAACACCTGGCCCCCTGGCCAGCTGAGAGCCACATTTGTCCAACTGCAGGTGCAGACCCACTAGCCATGAAGTTGCTTTAACTGATGGCCCTTCATAAAATGAACTACACCATGACAGAGCACATGGCAAGGCCAGTGCTCTGCAAGACTTTTTATGTTTAACAAGTGTGTACAGTAGATGGTGATGTACTAAAATATTTCCCACTATACCCTGAGGTCAACTTTTAGAGAGAAAGAGTCCACAAATATCTTTGCTGGCTCTCCTCACAAGGGAAACCTGGGGGCACACGGGTAGCTTTCCAGGTTGAGGATGAATGGCTTTTGAGCAGACCCCAGAAGGGAACTACTGAAGACTGCTGGTAAGAGAGTAGAAAAGAGGGTTGAGTCTCTCTCACTCTATTTCAAAGAGTCAGATTTGGGGCTTTCACTGTTGAGAATCCATTATGGATCCATTCATTTATGCAAATAATTTTCAATCTAGCTATACAGTCCATCTAAAATACCAAGCTTACTACCTGTGAAACAATCCTTTCATTTTATCCTAAAACAACTTTGCCTAAACACAGACTAGGTCTAGAATTCCAGTGCTTAGTAAAGAAGCTTCTTTTCCATATATTTTATAAAACTGTAACTAGACTCAGTTGAATTCCAACTTTAGCCCCGACTCAACGCAGTCTTGGCTGGTGATCCTCAGGGGTCGCAATAGACTGGCCTTAACCTTAACACTCTTTTTACTTTTTTAAAGGCAAGTAATTAAGGACGCCAGCCACATCTAACGCAGTGTGGAGTGTTTCAGGGATGTGCTCTGCAGTTCTGGTCTCTATGTCACTGGTCGCACACGTGGCGGGGGGCGGGGGGGATCATCAGGGTCTCCCTTGTGCTGCCATAAATAGGTAGGGACTTAACCTTGAGGCAATATTTATTCTAAATGGGACAAACTTGCACCGCCACCGCCAGTCTTGACCACATATCTCCCCCGAATGGGGTCATGAGATTGTCTGGTACTTCATCCCAGGTAGCTTGGCATTTCCACACTTGAAAATTCTTGCTGTAGCAGAGTCTTGGCATAGGACACTTCTAAAAGGAGGGTATATATTTGGCTCCTGGTGACTAAAGTCTGTGTCATTTAATACACCAAATGGTTCACTAGGAACCTACAGAGTGCACAGTTCTTTGTACTGAGAAGAATCAAGTTCAAATGTTGTGATCTGCTGGACTAAACATATGACTAAGCATTAGACTGTACTACAACCCATAAACAGAGTGCTGAGAACTGTGAATGTTGAGTTTTTAAGAAAACTGGCATGAGAAAAAAAACTTCCTGAGGACAAGCTGAGCCCTACCACAACACAGCATCAACTGAATAAAGAGTCCAGGGGGCGACTCCAGAGAGGAGAACCAGGCTTGAGCCTGTTCAGGTGTGTGCTAAGCGTTCACAACTGGTACTTACACGCTGACTGAAAGCTGCACAAGATGGGTCTGTGGAGCTTTGTCCTGGTGTGGCCTGCTGGAGGAGATGGCTGTACCCTTGAGGACACATGTGGAAGGTACTGTGCTTCAGGGGAACTGGCCAGAAGCAGGGACACCTCTGAAGAGAGAGATGGGAAAACATTTCCAGGAGAAGCCCCTCTGGGCTGAATTTTGAAAAATAAATTAATTAATTAATTAAAAGTGGGAGGATTCCAAGAAGAAACAAAATGTGCAAGGTGTAAGAGCAAGTATCAGTGAGAGGAGAAGACAAGCTGCCCTGCCCTGCAGGTGTGGTGGGAGAAGCCTGCGTGCCATGGAGGAGGTGCAATGTCCACCAAGTGGAGCTGCCCTTTAACAGAAAACCCTTTTGGAATGAAATTATGGCATTTGCCAGTAAATGGATAGAACTGGAGACTATCATGCCAAATGAAATAAGCCAATCCCAAAGAACCAAAGGCCAAATGTTCTCTCTGATATGTGGGTGCTAACAGGCGCGGGGGTGGGGGTAGTTCACTGGATTAGACAGAAGGGAATGAAGGGAAGGGGGGGGGGGGGGCGTGGGAATAGGAAAGACAGTAGGATGAGTCGGGCATAATTTCCCTATGTGCATATTGAATACAGAGCCAGCGTAACTCCACATCTCGCACAACTGCAAGAATACCAAGTTATACCCCATGTCAAAATACACTCTACTGTCATGTTTAGCTAAAAACAACAACAACAAAATCCTGCTGGCAGGACTGATCACATGAGGAGGTGGAAGGCAGGAGGCAGAGACCCGATGCAATAACCTAGAAGAGGAATGGGCACCTAAAGCAAGGAGAGGAAGCCGAGAGGAGCCAGGAGACGCTGCAAGGCTATCCTTAGTTTGAAAAGGCAGGGTGGGGTGGGGGCAGGTCTGTGTGAGCTGGCTGACAGTAACAGGGCAACTACTGGATTGGTTGCAGGCTGTACCATTAGCACCTAGCTTTGGAGAAGTTGTGTTACCACTTCTTAAGCTCACTGAGCTTTGGTGTCTTCATTTTACACGGAAAAATAAAAGTACCCATATCCTCAAGGTTGTGGTAAAGACTGAATGTGGTACACTCACTCCTCATGAATTACCAGTCAGTGCCCAGTGATGGCTACTGTAATTACTATTGTGGTCAACTATGCAGAGAAGGTAGGCCTGGGCCATCTTTCTGTGCCAAAAAGCAATAAAGAACTTAAAGACCAATGAAGCAGTGAGGATGGATGTCAGAGGGGGAAAAAAATAAGACATGCACAAGAAACGGTTCCCACTGATAGAAGTTTGATGGTCAAAAAAATTGACTATTTGCACCACTGAATAAAAATCATAAGCCCACAGTAAAACATGATAGAATTTAAATCCTCACTTATCATCAATGAAGGCAATTATTAGACTGAATCTAAACTTTAAAAATTGGTTTAAAAATAAAAAGTAGCCCGTCTTCTTAGGAAGGACCCCAGGTGCTGAGAGAAAACCCCTTTACATCATATTCTACCCACGAAACACAGCAGCAACGGCAAACCTAGAAAATCCCACTGCGACACACAGCAAGTCCCAGCAGGAATCACCAGTGGGAAACGGGAGTTCCACCTGGTGCCAAGTGTCACCAACAGGCAAGGGGCACACATCCCTTCACAAGACAGACCACTTACTAAGCCATCAACCCAGAGTCTGCCGCTGAGCCTGGCAGTGGGACCTCCAACAGCACAGCAGAGGCTGCCTCGCGTCGAATGGAGCAGCCCGAGTCTCACAAAGCCTTTGAAACCTCCCCAGTGGAGAAGAGTACAAGGGAGATGGAAATAGGTTGTATCACTGCTGGGAAGCAGTCCAATGAATCCAGAATGTGAGACTCTCAACAAGAAACTGGCCCCATCAACTCAAAAACTCAATAAATACAATTAATAAAAGCAGGGACTGTTGAAGAAGAGGGTACAGATACCCGCCTGCTTTCAGTTAGTATCATCATCACCACCTCCACTGCAGGCTGGTAGTCTCAACACACCCACCCTCTGGGTCATTCCCCAAATGTGGTAGGAAGAATGACAGCCACTCATTTCTATGGGCATACGGCTGAATACCCGCACAGCGGTGACACACCACTATCCGTGATTCTTGGTAGGAGAACTTTACCAAGGGCAGATGTTTGCATGTGCAAAGGGACAGTGAAGAGTTCAGCAGAAATTTGTTTCCAGGCCCCCGTTTGAAAGCTCCCTCACAAAGGAAGGTAGGGGCAGGCAAGTCACCTGTTTCTACCTTCCCAAAGACCCCTTAACAACCTCCCGACTCCAGCTTCCTATGATCACATGACAGAAGGTGTCACAGATGCAACTTGCCACTGTAGACATCAAAGGTTCACTCCTAACTGGGAGAGTACTGACATTTCCAAGCAGAGACTGGAACATGGTAGAGTGCTCAGGACTGTATGGAAAACCTTTCTTTCATCAACACTGGGAAGCACTTCCTACGAGTCTGTACCCTGCTGCAGGCCAATCCCATAACGTGCACCAACAACTCATTTTGGTTCTCATCATGCTGTTACCATCCATACACAGATGGCAAAGTGACAGACACCTTCTGAGGTTGCAGAGTAAGCAACCGAGTGGCTCTGATTACTTTCTGATGAGATATGCTCTGGCTTTGAAAGGGCGCAATTAAGTCCACCTGGAAGAATCTGCCTTCACACCAAGTGCTGTCATGGAAACCCAGAGTCAGGGCCCCAAACATCAATGTCAGGATTTGGAATTGGTGAGGGTACAGTACAGAACCCTGGCTGCCTCAGACCTTTACAGCCACAGATAAAATCACACACCGAATCCATCACAACCAGTCAGACTTCAGTGCTCAGCCTTAACTAGTCATCATCATACTGCCTCAATCATACATTTTTTCAAATAGTATTTTAACTCCTGAAAACTTCTCTTAAGTATCCAAATTATTTCCATCCCTCCTCCTCCTCCATCCCAAATGGAGTATGATTTACCTCCTTCACCAGTCAGCATTCAGGAACTCAGCTAAATTCCAGCGTGTGGTTTTGCAGTCGGGACTAAATGCTTCTGATGATCAAATGGCATATTTTATTTCCATCTTAAAATTAAGATACTTACGGAATGAAACAAATTACTATGCTAAATGATGACAAGGAAAAATAAAACACTAAGTATCTGATCACAAGTTTTACTAAAATATAAACTTTTGCAGTTAAATGACAAAAGGTCACCAAACAACTTTTTCTGTAATGCAACATACGATGTATATGACACAACACTAAGTGTCTTCAACTAGACCTCCACCAGAATGAAGACAGAAATCTCACGCTATCCAAAACCCAGTTAGGTCCCCGGTGCTGAGCAGAGACACTCAAGGAGTATCTGCTGGTTCGTGAAGGAATGAGCTGTGATGCTGTGGAGCGTCATTGTAAAGATTCGATAAGCTGGTACTGAATAAAGGCTGAAATTATCACTATATACACCTGCGCTGCCTTTTTACTAACAATATTCCTCTTACCCATTGGACAGGTGAATGCCTTTTTTTCCAATTTATTTATGAGAAAACAGACTGCAGTGTTAAATGACTGACCTGAAGTCACCCAGCTAACAAACACCCTTATTTAATGGCAGTGTGAACTGGCTTCTTCTGTCCCCAGCCCCAGTCCTATTCCCTTTATCTGCCTTCTGTTTTGTCCTGAGCACTTAATGCCATTGCACGGCCTCATTTCCTTATGGTCTACACATGAGTTTCATGAAGAGTTCATCAGTTTTGTTTCCTGCCGACTCCCTTGAACTTCTAAGTATTCAGCACATGATGACAGGTGCCAAACAAACAGGAATTATCTAACATGCTCCAACTGGGTAAGGGTTTTTTACCCCCTTGGCTGGACTAATTTTATAATTTGGAAAAATTTTTTATTAAAAATATATTATGGGGCTGGGGTTGTGGCTCAGGGGTAGAGCATCTGCCTGGTATATGTGAGGCACTGTACTCAGCACCACATTAAAACAAACAAAAAGAATGAATAAAGGGATAAAAATATAATTATATATAAATATCCTTTGAACAGTGAAGTTTACATACAAAAGCAATGAAGAAAAAAAAAGAACATTTATTTAAATACCCAAATTAAGTAACCAAATTAATTAGTAACATTCCACACTGAATACTTAAGATTGTTAAGAATCTTTTAAAGAACATTCTATGTAAATATCATGTTGCTCAGTATTGATCGTTGTGTCTGTAGCTTCCTGTTTATAATTCTGCTAACCTCAGAAAGCAATTGCATTTGGCAGATAATCACTAATGTATGCTTCCATAAAGACTTGTTTTGCCAAAAGTCACTATTATCTGTTTTGTAACTGGTTTCTCTCTCTCCACATTTTAAAGGCTTCAATTTCATTATGAAGCCCCCATGTCTGTGAAAGTATCTTACCAATTTATAAATCATGCCTTTGGTAACTTAATGGAGAGATCAAGCATTAAGGCAAAAGAGTTTCATCTAGCTGTCCCAAAATAATCAGACATAATTAAAACTAAATTTGATCAATTAAAAAAATGGCATTAGCTCTATGGAGTTGATGACGATCATTCTATTACTGTACTGTCTTTATTTTGCTATTACCCAAAGGAAATGTCAAATATTATGAACGAGTTGACAAGATAAGCTTCAATTATCCTATACACACAGTGATTTCCAGCCCTTGCTGGTGTCACCATCAAGACCAAACTGGCCCCAGGTGTCCCACCCAGCCTCACAGGAGTCACACCACCACTCTGTCTTTGAGGCAAAGACCCTGAACACTCAGCATGTCCTAAACCCCACACAAGCCATCGGGCAGCAGAAATATCCACACAAGTAAAATTACCCAGTTTCCAGGAAGAACTACTCTCCTCAAGATGTTTGCCCCTGCACTGACTTGGACTTTCAGGCCAGGTGCCCACGACTCAATGCAGATCCTGCCCTGAACACTCCTTGCTGACACTGAACAAGAAGTTGCGCACGACTCCTGTGGTCTTGGTCCTTCATGCACAAGTCACACAGAGAACATTCTGAACTCTGAGACAGGAAGCACAGTAACTGGCTCTAGGTACCAGCAACTGTTTTCAAATTGACTATTTGGGAGAGGATATCACAGCTATTTTTTTTTAAAGTCTTCCAGGGAAGGAAAAAAAATGTCATAGAAAAAAAATTAAATCACCAAAGAATCAATTTGCCATATTTAGGGCCTTACCTTAAGCTTGTTCATTTGATGATGTGACAGACGGTGTCAGACGCTGAGCTTGGGACCGAATACACAGACACCCACCCCAAAGACAACAACAACAAAACCCCTGCCTCACGAGGCTCACAAATTTCTGGAAAAGGCCTACCTGGTTTCATAGAATAAGAGGTAACGATGGTTAAATTTTTATCAAATGTCAACATTTATAAGCAAAAGCATTAAGAAGAAAAAGAAGTTCCCAGTTTCGCCTCTGGTCATTAGATTTCTACCAGGTCTTCACTAAGTGCAGGGCATGTCCCACTGGCATGAACCCACAGAAAAGCTTCAGCAGGTCTTGTTGGAACCAACTTTGTGGCAATCAACACATAAAGTCAACCGCAGGACTCCAGCCGAGAGCCTGGGGAGCGGGAGGCTTCCCGCATCTTCCAGCTTTCATTGGTTGAGCTCTATTCTGGCTGGACAGAGATGCAGTTTCTACTTCATTTTAAAATACAGCAGAAGCTGTTAACATTTAACAGGTGTTCCTCTGCTCTAAAACATAATTTTTAAAGTCTGAAATTAAAAATCACCACACTGGCTGATCCTGGAGAAAACGGAAACTTCGGCCGCAGAACTTGAGATAAACAATGAGCTCAATGAAGTGGCTACATCAATTCCACTTCAATTCACTCAACTTTCAGCTCATGACAAACACAACAATGGGAAGATCATACCTTGGATTTTATATGGATAAATATCACTCAACAGTCACCATGAGGTTTAGGTGTCAGGTGAAGAATTCAGCAATGATCTAACTAACCTAGACCCCGCAAGATGCCCAGTTTAGAGAGAAAGGGAATTTTAAAAAGTGATAAATGTAATTCCAACAGGGAGATGTGTGATAACAGCCCTTAGTTGATGGGGAAATTCCACTTAACAGGGCACTGGGGACACACAGCAGTTGGGATCAGCCGGGGTACTGGAGGGATGTGATAGTAATGACAGACAGGACCCTAATTTCCCATGTGCCAGCATTTCCTCAAGACTTACTGAACCCCAAATCTCTGGGACAGGAACCAGAAATTTGCAGCAAGCCTCACATATAGGTAATGTTGGTGGCATACCACAACTGGAGGACCACAGGTGACATTTATGGGGAGCTCGTTCTGGGTTTGAAGTACAGAGAACCAGTATCAAGTTTTCACAGCTCACACAACAGGACTGTACAAAGGTGGCATGTCGGGTTAGAACAGGGAGAGCAACCACTGGAGGCACCTAGGTGGTTACTTTGCCAACTAAATTGAGACAAGGAAACAGAAAACTACCCAAACTACAGCAAAGCTCAATTTTATGGATTTAAACAGGATAACCATATGTCCTGGCTTATGGAGAACAGTCTTGTCTGACACCTGCTGTCTCAATATCCTAAGTAGTTTGGCCTTTGCATTTTTCCATTTTTAATTGTGTATTATGATTCACCACAGCATTAAAATATGCCAGTTTGAGTTTAGCAGGCCTCCACTTTGTTTATCTTGCTTCTGCCACAATCTCCTCTGGTGGTATGCAAGACGTGCACCCAGTCTCTTTACTTCACCATGTTATTAAAGTCAACCAGTGCAGCAGTCTGGCTGGGCACAATTCAGGAGCCACTTGTCAAAAGAAACTAACTTTATTTTTAGAACTACAAAGGCCAAACAAAACAGCTCCTCAGGAAAAAACCCTCAGAGCCCAACTGCCACCACCGGCTTCCCACAAGCCTCTCACCCCCACACAACCCTCACCACCTCCCACAATCCTCCTGTTCTTGAGGCTGATTGGCTGGGTCGCATGGGCGGAGCCAAAGAAGTCCCCCAATGAGCAGCTCCGTGGAGGAGCCAATCAGCTAGATGTTGCTGGGCCCCTGTGAGCCAATCATCAGCTGGCAGTCTGAAGGGCAGGGAAACAGCCCAATGAGCATCACCGCAGAGGAGCCAATCAGCTAGATGTTGCTGGGGCTGCTGTGAGCCAATCATCAGCCGGCAGCTGGAAGTTTGCTGGCAGCTGGAAGTTTGCTGGGGCCCCTTTGGCTGTGGCTCTCAACAAACCAGAAACAAGCCACCTGTTTTCTGGACCTTTTCCAGCTCCACAATAACCAGCAGTTCCTTAGGCACACAGGGTACACTCGCTGACGAAATGTGCTAGCCTCAGCAGATTCCTGGGCATGAATGCATGGGAATCAACCCAAGACCAGTCTCACAAGTCTGCTATTTACTAAAAGGTATAAATCCACACTTTGATTGGTTTGTCTGTCTTTTTGATTACTATTATTTTGCAATAAGTCACTCAGTGGCATTGAACTAAAAAATTAAAATGCGGGCTTAATAAGTATGGAAATTGTTAAAGAAAGTTAATGAACTGTAATTTCCACATTCTGTTCACATTTGCCCTGGGGGCCATTATCAGTGGACCCAGGAAGGCCAGAAGAACTCTGAACCAGTGTCAATATGCACTTTAATAGTTGGGGTTTTTTTTAAATAAAGTTTTTTTAGTTGTTGATAGACCTTTATTTTTTATTTATTTATATGCGGTGATGAGAATCGAACCCAGTGCCTCACACACGCCAGGCAAGTGCACTACTGCTGAGCCTCAGCCCTAGCCCCAGCCCTAATAGTTGTTTTTAAAAGAAGGCAGTAACCAAACTAATTATCAAGTGCAGAAACAGAATTGGCATTTACACAACTGCAGCATTTACATTTACTTCTGAAATATGGCTTTTCATTTAGATCAAACAGCTGTTTTAATTAATTGTACCCAGTTTCTCCTCTAAATGTTCTCCTGTACATATAAAAGTAACACAACAGATTGGATGGTTCCAGTTTTCAAGCAGAAAGTAATCTATTTTTTTCAATACAACTCATGGGATCAGGGTCTGCAAACTATGTCCTGCAGGTAAAATCCACCTGCAACCTGTTCTGGCATGGCTTACCAGGTAAGAATGATGTACACAGTTTTCAGTGGTAGGAAAAAGAATGGAAGAGGAATAACCATTTGTAATACATTTCAGTGCCCATAAATGAAGTTTTACTGGTACTCAGTCTTCATTCATTTGCATATCATCCACGGCTACTTTCAGTCTGGCCCACAAAGCACAAAACAGACCATTAATGCCCGGGCCCTTCACAGGAACACTTCACTGACTCTGACACCTCGGAAGGTTAAAATCCAGTATCACTGTAAATAATGTTGTAAAAAGTTCAATATAGAACATGACTTGTTTTTATGATTTCAACACAAGTGCAGATTTTCATACACACATAGTAACAAGGAACAAATTAAACCAAAGTTAAAAATAACTCCAGCATAATCGAAGTGTGGATTCTTTTTGCTGTTCACCAAGTTAAGCCTTCAGGAGAGTACTTTGAAAACCAATCCAAGTATCACAAAATGATCTGGACTCAGTAAGATAGTTAAATCTGAGCTTTATTTTGTTCAAAATCAGATCAAAATTTTCAACATTTTTTGGGGGGTCAATTTTTAAGCCCTTAGTAAAGTACAATTATTAGTTAAAACTTATAAGAAAACATGATAAAGTTAATCCTCATAAATCAAGAAGCTAACCTAAAAAACAGGTTTAAAATGTAGAATAATTTTGAAATTCACTGTATGTTTTAGAGTATTTCAATTTGTGGAAATTATTTTATAGAGCTCCTATTTTTACTTGAATAAAAACATCAAATTTTACAACATCTAAATTTAGCCAAATAGTCAAAAGAATGAAAGAAGCAATTTACTTGACAGTATTTTGTCTGGTAAGATTATTTGTTGAACAAAGGCATTCTGAATGGAAGTTATAAAAATAAAAGACAGTTCTTGTGAAAATATTTAAGCAGCAATACTTCATATTTCAATTTAACAAAACAACAACTAAAACTATTTTCCCTTCAGAAGTTACTCTGAACTTACTAATAAGCTCCCTTAGCACCAAGAGAGTATTTTTTTCAATAGAAAAATATGATGGTGTACAGAGAAGAATAAACTAAAAATGTCAACTATCTCAAGCATATTAACTTGAAAACATTTTTAAAGAGGTGTGCAGGCAATTCTAAGAATTTCACAAATAAACCCACAATTGAGAAAGAAACATTCTTCAGAATGACATTAATAACATCATGTTGCAACAGAAATGATAAAACTACAAAAAATGCAGCAAGAATGATTATTAATTTCTGCAATGTTCCAATGATCATAGAAGTTCACTTTAGATTACTTGTGAATGCAATAAAGCAAACACACTGGTCAAAAATACTTCAAAAATCATACAACAATCTGTAAGCCCCTTTTGCTCTTCACATGTCTCCATTTGAATGTTGTAACTTTTTTAACTTGGGATTTTTCCACTACAAGATGGTTTTATTGGGGTTAAATACATTTTGACTTAGATTTTCAATTTACATTGGGTTGGTCAAGATGTAAGCCTGATGTAAGCCTGTTGTAAGCCAAGGAGGAGTATCTGCATATGGTCACTCTAAGATGGTCCTTGACTTACAAGAGGATTAAGTCATGATAGGTCTGTTTTAAGTTTAAACTACTGTTAAGCTGAGGATGCATTTAATACACATAACCTACGGAGCATCGCAGCTCGGCCCTGCCTACTTTAAATGTGCTCAGAACACGTACTATAGCCTAGAATTGGGCAACAATCATCTAACAAAAAACCCTGTAGGGCTGAGGATGTGGCTTAGTGGTAAAGCACCCCCCTTGAGTTCAATCCCTGATACCAAAAGAAAAAAAGAAAAAGAACTATTTTATGGTAAAATGTTGACTATCTCGTGTGATTTACTGAGCACAGTACATTGCAGAGTACCGTATCGGCTCTTTCCTCTGGTGACAGTGCAACTGGCTGGAAGTTACATATCGCTAGACTGGGAAGAGAGGGAAATTAGAAATTCCAAGTACAATGTCTACTGAATGTGTATTGTCTTTGTACCATCATAAGGTTGAAAATTATTAAGCTGAACTCTCTGTCATAAATTGAGGACCATCTGTAGGTAAAACATTAGGTGAGGAATGTATGCTGAGTCGAATCAGTGAACTAAAACCAATGGCCATTTGTATCACTGAACTCGGGATGCCTACCACTGGGGCCCAGGCCTCCAAGAATGGCTGCTCTAGCTTATCTGGACCCTCATTCATTTAGCACAGGAGTGACTAGTATGTGCAAGGCATTGCATAAGACACTGGAGACATGGAACACTGCTCCTGCCTTACTTTGAGGAAGTGAAATCACAGGCAGACGTGGGAGTGATATCTCTCTCTCTCTCTCTCTCTCTCTCTCTCTCTCTCTCCCGCCACACTAAAGCCCAGCACACCGAGAGTCAAGCTAGCCCCCCAATTTCACCAAGCTGCTTCATTCCTCTGTGTAACGTTTACGTGCAAATTACTTTTTAACCTGTTGTGTGGTGATATGCATTAAAAAGCATTTAGGATCCTCATTTTGCCCTAATTAAAAATATTTTAGGGGCAGCAGGTATGGCTCTGTGGTAAAGCACTTGCAGAGCATGCATGAGGCCCTGGGTTTGATCCTCAACACTGCAGAAAAAAGAAAAAGAAAAATTTAATGAGTAGTGTCTTAAAAGATTTTAGCAGGACAAAGTACTTACTGCAGAAACAGAAGAGGAGGAAGGACAGCAAGAGCCCCTGCTCCACAGTGGACAGAGACAAGTGGTATCTCTGGAAAAAAGAGTAGAAGATCCAAATTCCCAGGACCCTGGAGGAAGAAAATAAAAACTGGAGGAAGGAAGGAAAGAAAGAAGGGGGTGGGGGATAAAGAGAATTCACCACACTGAGTTAAAATTCCAGCTCCTCTAGAGTGTTGGAATTCTGAAAGCACATATATAAAATAAATAAAACCCACTCTGGGTTCTGGAGAACCTGTTTCTACGTACACAGTCATGGATGGCATTTGCGGCTGACAAAGAAACCTAAGCCTTGTGAATAACAGATTTAAAAGTTACCAGATCAGAAAGCACCAATTAGGGCTGGATGCAGGGGTGCATGCCTATAATCTCAGGTACTTGGCTCCCGAGGCTGAGGCAGAAGGACCGTAAATTCAAGGCCAGCCTCAGCAACAGCAAGGCACTAAGCAACTCAGTGAGACCCTATCTCTAAATGAAATACAAAATAGGACTGGGGATGTGGCTCAATGGTCAAGTGTCCCTAAATTCAATCCTGGTACCAAAAAAAAGAAAAGAAAGAAGAAACAAACAAACAAACACCAATTGGCGGGGGGGGGGGGGGGGGGGGGGGTTCAGATCACAAACCATGAGTTGTGGTGTGCCTGCAAGTCAATGAGGCTGTTATGACATATTAAATACAGCATCCTGAACTGGAATAGAGTGGGGGCTGCTGAAGCAAATTGCCAATGCTATCCAAGGTCTGTCTTTATGATAGGGGATTAGGCATGATGCTTTCCTCCAGGGGTACCCAAGATGACTGCCTGGGTGGCACAGAATGAATGTTTGAATTTATGAACACTGTATTTACTTTATGCACATTAGCACCTGTGGGGAGCCATTCGTGAACTGTGTGTGAACTAAAAGCGATGTTGAAGCCATGACATCAGGAACTAGTAGTAATCTCACTGGTTTGAGAATGCCTGGTTCACGTGGCGTCCTGCCTTGCTCCATCTCAAGTTTAGCACAGCACTGGAGATGAGCGTCACCTGCTAAGAGCCATACAGGCTGCTTACTCCCTCATCCTGCTGCCCTGAAAAAGCAAGACTTCCTGAAGGAGACAAGACTCCTCCCACACTGAAGCTTTAGACCTACTGTATGGAGCATCTGCCATAGACATGTTGGGAAATGCTGGGACTCGCAGAGTTGCTGGCCATAAGGAACAGCAGCCATTGAACTGCTTAGTCATGTCTGCTTGCAACTGATAAAGAGCTGCAGGTGGCACTAGCCATAGGCACGCTTAGCAACGACTGGTTACGACTGACAGGTAGCACAGCTCCACGGACATGTGCAAAGAACATGCCCAGTTGCAATTCATCACCTCACTGGACATAAGCAATTGACACTGACTGTCACTGGGTGTAACCAATCACCAAATGACACCACCAACTTGGAACTGTGCTTAAATTGCTTGTCCTGCCACACTGAAGAGTTTTGCTCCAATGACATCCGTGAGACTGCCTGCCTTGCTGTAGGTCCGGGGACCGGCTCCACCATTCCCTCATGTCCAGACAAGGACAACTCTGCTCTTTGGCTAAGAGAAGTCTCATGACCTGAGAGGTATTTGGAGGCCTGTGGTTGCCCTAAGATTGTGTGATTTGCTTATAGTGTTTAATTAGTGTGCACCGAATGGTAGTTGGGGTGTTCCAGCACACCCAACACTTTGCATTGTTTATATTTGACAATTGGAGTGGTCGAATATACACTTGCATTTAAAGACAACCCACCTCCAAATAATTATTAATAGCACTGATTGCGACACCTACCCATCCCCTTTGATCTGTACTGCTATAAATAAAGCAAGCACGGGCTCCATCTTTGTTAGATGCTATATCCCTCTGGTTAGCGAGAAGTACTGCTTATCTAGCGCCAGCTGTTTACAGGGATGATGGCTTTCCTTACGCAGACCCTGAGCTGTGGGGGCCATCCTTCTACACACTAGAACATTTAAAATCTCTACTGACCTTTGACCACTCAGAAGCACAGACAGGGTCAGAAACTGAGGGGCAGGATACTCCGACTTCCTACTCCCAACAGAAACATCAAAAACAGCATCCACTGTTAGAATGAATTTTGTCAGAACTCTGGACAAAGGTTTACAACCAACAAGTGACCTCAAATCACACATGCAACAAGGCAGTTTTAAAACAGTAAAAAAGCTTTGTGGTTATTTTTACCTTTTTCTTGCCCCACCCTCTTCCCCACCCGGCAGCCTGCACTCCCAATTGGGGTCCCTGGCTCACTACTCAAAGGAAGCAGAGCAGATTTTATTTACAAATTGTTTAGATATGTTCTAACCTGACTGGGAGCCGCCCCTTCAGGACAGTTACACGATCCCTTAGGCAAGAAAAGTGAGGGCACATTAAAAAACACCCACAGACAGTGAGAGAAAAGACCACACAACTGAGGCATACAATGCACTTCAAAGGACATTGGAACAGAAAAGCTGGGCAAGAGCCTTTGGGAAACCCGGATATTTAAAAAGCATTCAGGAGTAAAGGGGCTGGCAGAAAGCTATGCACATGCCCAGGACCCTCAGCTTTCAGCCAGGCTCAGTGCAAGCCTGGCTAATTGTGGAGGAATGCCCTATCATGGGCCAGCATTCGAGGACCAAGTGAGGTACTGTTTTATTTAGCTCTGTGCATACAAAGGAAATTTCTGTCAAAGCACTAGTGAAACACAGGCTAAGGATCAGAGACTTCAGTGACAACACACAACAAGGAATATGGTCTTTGTAAAAAAAAAAAAGGGGGGGGGATGTCATTAAGCAAACTGCAATAGCCTTCAACAATTAAAAAATCCTGCAAAACTTGAGGAAGGGGGACTCTGATGTCCAGAGTTCCTACATTGTAATAATCAAATTTCAGTTTCCAATATCACAAGGCTCATAAAATGAGAAAGTATGATCTATTCGGAAGAACAAAAACTGACAGAAACCAGCTACAAGGAAGCCCAGACATCAAACTTAACTTGAGAAAAGAATAGACCCTCTTTTTTTTAAATTTTTTTTTTTTTTTTTTTTTTTAGGGGGAGAGAGAGAGAGAGAGAGAGAGAGAGAGAGAGAGAGAGAGAGAATTTTTAATATTTATTTATTTTAGTTCTCGGTGGACACAACATCTTTGTTGGCATGTGGTGCTGAGGATGGAACCCGGGCCGCACGCATGCCAGGCGAGCGCGCTACCGCTTGAGCCACATCCCCAGCCCCAATAGACCCTCTTAATATATTCAAAAAGTTAATAGAAATAAAGAACTTAAGAAAACCAGGAAAATGATCTAGAAGCAAAACCAACAAATAGAAATTACATAAAGGAACCGAAGAAACATTCTGAAAAATTTAATAACTGGGCTGGGGATGTGGCTCAAGCGGTAGCGCGCTCGCCTGGCATTGGTAAGGCCTGGGTTCAATCCTCAGCACCACATACAAATAAAGATGCTGTGTCCGCCAAACACTAAAAAATAAATATTAAAAAGAAAGAAAGAAAAAACTATTACAGGGAGGCTGGGGTTGTCTCAGGGGTAGAGGGCTTGCCTAGCATGTGTGAGAAACTGGGTTTGATCCTAAGCACCATATAAAATAATTGAATAAAAAGACAAACAAAGTTTAAAAACCTATTATGGGAGACAAAGGGCACTGATTCAAAGGCCAATCCATCCCTCAATCAAAAGACATAACATGGAAAAAATTGAGTTCTATATATGTAATAAGAATTGTGATGCATTCAGCTGTTACATATAAATAAAATAAATAATTTTTTTTAAAAAAGACATAACATGGGGCTGTAGCTCAGTGGCAGAGCACTTGCCATGTGTGAGGCACAGGGTTCGATCCTCAGCACCACATTAAAAAATAAATAAAATAAAGGCATGCTGTCCATCTACAACTATAAAAAAAATATTAAAAAAGATATAACATTACAAACATTTATGTGCTCTAAACTATGTGAAGCAAAGACTGACAAAACCGAAAAGAGAAAGGCGGTTTTACTATGATAGTTGCAGACTTCAATATACCTCTTTCAATAAAGGACAGAACACCATACATAAGATTGTAAGGAAACAGAGACTTGACTGAAACCACGAACCATGACACTAACAGAAATACGTACAACATTCCACCACACAGCAAAAACACCTTCCTCAAGTACACATGAATCATTTTCCAGAACAGACAAAATATTAGACCTCAATAAAGTTTCAGGGCTGGGGATATAGCTCAATTGGTAGAGTGCTTGCTTCGCAATGCACAAGGCTCTGGGTTCAATCCCCAGCACCATTAAAAAAAAAAAAAAAAAGTTTCAAATTTTAAATGACTGAATCAAAGACACTTCAGTATCTGCTGGAATGAAAAGAAATCACCAAGGAATAAAGAAGATAATGAGACAAATGAAAACAAAGTCACAACATATATGAAATATGAAATGCAGTGGAGACAGCACTCAGAGGTTGATTTATAGCTGTAAATCCTACCGAAAAAAGAAATCTTGAATCAATAGCCTAACTATAGATCTCAAGAAACTGTTTTTTAAAAAAAGTCAAATATGAGCCCAAACTAGCTGAAGGATAGAAATTTAAAAAGATAGAGATTATATGAAAAAAACAGACAAATCAATGAAACCAGGAGTTGGTTCTTTCAGCTGGGCGCAGTGGTGCACGCCTGTAATCCCAGCAGCTAGGGAGGCTGAGACAGGAGAATCATGAGTTCAAAGCCAGCCTCAGCGAAGAGCAAGGTGTTAAACAACTCCATGAGACTCTGTCTCTAAATAAAATACAAAAGAGGGCTGGTGGTGTGGTCCAGTGGTTAAGTGCCCCTGAGTTCAATCCCTGGTACCCTCCCCTACCAAAAAAAAAAAAAAAGTTGGTTCTTTTAAAAGCTCTATAGGAATCTACAAATCTTTACAAAGGAAAAAAAAAAGATTAAAGATACAAATAACTAAAATCAGAAATGAAAAACAACAAAAACCTCCCAACAAAGTAAAAGACCACGTGTTATCACTGAATTCTACCAAACATTTAAAGCAAAGTTAGCACCAAGCTTCCTGAACTCCTCCAAAAATTAAAAGAATATTTCCTAATTCATTCTCATACCTATATTATCCTGACTAAGATATCACTAGAAAAGAAAACATTTTTATTAAATTAACAAATTAACTAATTAAATTGGAAAACATTTAAACCAAAATCCCTTATTTATATGCAACTATCCTCAACAAAATAGAGTGAATTGTTATATTAGTAGCAGTTTTATTTTATGAAGATACTAAGAAAACTGAATTAGTAAATGCTGTCACACCAAATACACACGCTCACTTGCTCACACTCATTCACTCATCACACAGACTATAATCTTAAAATCCTACAATAAACTGATCCTGGTAGATTCTATTTTACAAAAGAAGAAAAACAAAACAAAACCGGAAGTGTTAGTGACTTGCCTGAGTCATCCTTCAGACAGATACCAGAGTTGGGATGCAAACCCCATAAACTGGCCCAGGGCACTATACTTCCATCTGCTGACCTCTCTGTGAAAAGCTGAACAAGCAGTGTGTTGACATGGTCAACCTCAACCAAGAAGGTGCATGTCAGGTGACTCAAATTTTCTTGCTTCTTTAGGCATGTCCACAGATGCAATGAAAGTCCTGCAGTATTCATTTAGAGGTTAGTCACTACATAAATTTGCAAATGTGGAATACATGAATATTGAGGACTGACTATACTAATACACTGAATCCCCCAGGATATTAACAGGATTATGAAACATGACCAAATGGAATTTATCCCAGGAATGCAAAGTTGGTTCAATCAACATCACAAAGAATCCATACATGAATAGAAGGAAAAGGGGGCTGGGGCTGGGGCTCAGTGGTAGAGTGTTTGCCTAGCATGTGTGAGCCCCTGGGTTCAATCCTCAGCACCATGTAACATACTTACATACATACACACACACATACATACATACATAAACAAACAAACAAAAAAAACAAAGTAAGGGTATTGAGTCCATCTACAACAACAGCAAAAAAAATTTTTTTAAACAGAAGAAAACTACATCACCTCAATCAATTCAATCAATGTAGAAAGAGGTACTGACAAAAATCCAACATCCTTCCATAGCAAAAACTGAGAATAAAAGGGAATTTTCTCAACATGATAAAGAGTATTTGTTAAAAATCCATAGCTGGGCTGGGGATATAGCTCAGCTGGTAGAGGGTTTGCCTTATATACACAAGGTCCTGGGTTCAATCCCCAGCACCGCCAAAAAAAAAAAAAAAAAAAAATCCATAGCTAACAACTTATCGAATGATGAGAGATTGGCACTTTCAGGAACAAGGCAAGGATGCCTGTTTTCACCAATTCTGTACTGAGAGGTGTAGTCAAAGCAATTAGACAAGGAGGCAGGGGGAAGACACCCAGATAGCAAAAGATGTAAAACTATATTTACTCACATACAACAGAAAAGACTATATAGAGAAAATTCCAAAGAATCTATAGGAAAGCCATTACAGTTAATAAATTCAGTGAAGTTGTAGGATACAAGATTCACACACAAATCAATACACTTCTCTTTACCAGCAATAAGTATAAACCAAAATGATACACAAATTCAATGCAACCCCTATTAAAATTTAAATAGGCTTTTTGGCAAAAATAAAATGCTTCTCCTTGAATGC
Organism: Spermophilus citellus; assembly: GCF_964194105.1. Classification (NCBI taxonomy): domain Eukaryota; kingdom Metazoa; phylum Chordata; class Mammalia; order Rodentia; family Sciuridae; genus Spermophilus; species Spermophilus citellus. The sequence goes on from NC_138186.1 coordinate 19,904,137, forward strand.
AAATCAAACCACAATGAGATACCCCTTTACAACTATTAGGCTGACTACAAAAAAAAAACTAAACTAAAAATAATTGCTATGGGGTTTTGTTGGTGAGAATGTAAAATGGTGTAGCCACAGTGTGAAATAGTTTGGCAATCCCTTAAAGTTAAAAACAGAATTACCATATGACCCAATAATGACCCACAACACGATATATGACTTACTCCTAGACATGGATCAAAAATAACTGAGAACAAGAGGCTCAAACAATGTGTAGGTCAATTTGCAGCATTATTCACAATAGACAAAATAGGAAAACGGCCCACATGTCCATTAAAGTAGATAAATACAATGTGGTATGACTATAGCATGGAGTATTATTCAGCCATAAAAAGGCACAAGGCAGGGGTTGGAGGCGTAGCTCAATTGGTGTAGTACTTGCCTAGCATGAGCAAGGCCTTGGGTTCAAGCCCCTTCCTCTCAAAGAAAATAAGATTCTGATACATAAAACACGGATGAACCTTGAAAACATTATGCTAAATGAAGAAGGCCAAATAAGGACAAATATTGCATGGTTTCCCTTATACCAAATATCTGGGATAGGCAAATTCACTGAGGAAGGACTATGGGAAGAAGAGAATGGGAAATTAATACACAGAAGTTGCCGTTTCTGTTTAAGTTGAGTAACATTTCTGCAATAGTGATACAACATTATAATTAATGTCACTTAATCATACACTTAAAATGGTTAAAATGGCAAATTTTATGTTACATTCAGTTTATCATAAGAAAATAGAAGTACAGACGGGATGGATAACATGCCTGACCTCTAATGGAGATTTGTAAATACTGAATTACCCCACGTGCCCCATATATTCTTATCAGTGACAGATCAAAAAGCCACTCCTAAAAACTGGCAGCATGTTCATGTGTGTGTGCTGTACAAGCTCACATAACTGGGAAATGGGATTGAGGCTGCTTTCTGAATATCTGTTCCTTCTGTTGGACCCACTGTGACTAAGATCAATCAAGTGATTAAAAAGTCTGAAAGGTAAAAGTCATCTTGGAAATGTGAACACTAGTGTGAAATTCTAAATTCTACTTACTGTTTTTACATAGAGAAGCAAACTCAAAATGTAACAACTTGTTAAAGAAAACTGTAGAATCCTGCACCTCTTCTCCCCGACTTCTGAAGGGACAGATGGGGAGGACATGGAATCACAATGGAGGAAGGTCCACGTCAGGCACAGGCAGGACCGTGTAGGCTTCAGGAGTCGGTGTGTTCTGCAAGGCGACTGCTCACTCAAGGCATCTGCGCGCTCGGGGTGCCCAGACCTGTGCTTACAAGGTGGCATCCCACACTCAGGGAGAGAGGGACTCCCTTGTGAGCACACATGCAGGGCTTTGGGGTCATAAACGCACAGTGTGCAGGGCTGTCTCCACTGTCTGCAGGACCCTGGTGATCTTACCAGGAAAACTCACTGAAAACATTTTCCACGTTATAAAGAAATTGAAAGGCATGAAATAAGTTTCATTTAACCATAACAGATATCAGCAATGAGTGGCTAAGCCCTTACCCTGCTGTCTGTACCCCCAAAAACCTGACACTCTCAGATTTTGAGAATGGCTTCTGATGGCTCCCTGAAACCAAAGTCACTTTCAATGCCAGCATTCGAAATTCTTGGTATTCAACCAAAAGAAAAAAAAATGATTAGTTATCTTCTGTACTTTCCAACTGTGCACACATCAATTAGATGAATGTGAGCCTATAAATCTATCAATCAATAAACATTTCTATTGACATATTCTCTAAAATTAACACGGTAGTTTTATGCTTTTTACACTTCTATTTAACTGGGTGATACATTTATAATAGAAATAAACTTTACTTTTAAATATAAATGTTAAAAACGATGATGTATTTAAATAAAAAAATAACATTGTGGGTGGTATATTACTCAGTTTTCTATCAGTACAACAAAATACCTGAAAAAAACGTGAATGGGGAAGAGCCTTATTTTGGCTCATGGCTGCAGAGGTGCAGTCCACGGTCCCTCAGCTCCACTGCTTTGGGGCCTGTGTGAGGCCGTGCACCATGGAGTAAGCATGTGGTGGAGGAAAGCTGCTTACCTTGAGGTGGCCAGGAAACAGAGAATAGGAAGGTGCTGGAGTCCCCAAATCCCCTTCAAGGGCAAGCCCCCAGGGACCTATTTCCCTAGGCCCCACCTCTGAGCCTTCAACACGTGAGCTTTTGTGGAACACTGAAGAGCCAAACCAGGACAGGTGGTAAACACAGTGTTGCAAAAATAACTAACATGTGGGTTTGGGCGCAAATAAAATTGAGCCAAATTATAATATGGACAATGCAGATGCATACCTTCCTCTACATAATCCCACAGGCACATGCTTTTCATTTTCTAAATCACAATTGAATACATGGAAGAATACATGGAAATCCAAGGAACACTTTTACACAAAGAAGTCCCATGTGGTAGTGATAATCAATGCTTCTCTGATCTACATTCTATATACCTGAACCTTCTGTTACTTGGACTACAAAAGCATTAGTCACAAGATGAGTAGGTGAAGAAGAGATTAATGATGATACAGGTGAAATAAGAGTCTACATTGTATCATTAATAAGATTAATATAATTAAATGCAGGACTAGAAAACACAAAAGCTGCTCTCACTGCTATTTCCATTGGATATTTTCTGTGCCCAGAACTCAGTAAAGATACAAGACTGTTCTGACAGGATTTCACATCTAGGTGTAAGGCAAGAACTTTGGGTTTGTTTATGGATTTTAAAAGTTTCACTGGTGTTTTGGCACATTCGAGGCCTGCCAGTGTATCTTACCACTGTGCTTTTACTTTTGTTTTGAAGGGCTGCTTCCATCCACGTAATGATTAAAGCAGCTCAGTCATTTTGTGGACGTCATTTCCCCAAGCACTCATCATGGAGTTGGTTTAACTTGATCTTGTGCTCCTTCAAGAGCTAAGTCTCCTGCCTGTTCGCCTCTTAAGTACACCAGAGGCAGGAGAACGGAACGCACACTATCGACTGGCACGAACATGGTATTCCTCTATCCCATTCACTGAGAGACACCAGCCAAGATGCAGGAGCTGAACCTCAGGACCCTGAAAAAAGCTTGATGCTGCTAGAAAGAAAGAAGAAAATGGCAGAATCCAAACAGCAGAGGAACTCATCTTTCTTCCCCATAGTACAGACTAGGTTTAGAATTGTTGACTAATCACTGAGCCTGATTCATTACTGCACAGAAATCAGGGTGAGAGAAAGTAAAAAGGCCACCTTCACAGCCAACCACTGGTGAAACTGGATCTCTAAATTTTCTGTTTGACCCCACAAAGTAAATTGGGTGTTTTTAGTAATCACTTTGGAGTCACCAGGTCTACTCAGGGCTCTGAAACAACAGAAATGCTACAATTGCAGGAAACAAGGCTGTTCATCTGCCTTTTGGGAGCAACTGCACTCTCTTAGGGAAAATCTAGATCTCTCCATGGTTATTTGTTTCTAAGAGCTCTCAGTATAACTGTGTGGCCTGAGGACCTACCAACACTGAGAATGGCGGAGGGAGATGGATTAGACATCAGTATGCAATCCCAGCACTGGTTCAGCTCCGCCCCTTCTCCTCCTCCTCACTGCCTAATCCACCTTCCTCCAGTCCCTTGTCCTGCTAGGGTCTCCCCCAGACTTACCCCATCACTAACACCTGGGGCATTCCCATAAACCAGGGTTCCTTCATTCCAGCAGTACTGACATTTGAGGCCAGCTAAGTCTCTATAGGGATGTCCTGTGCATCAGCAGCGTCCCTAGCCTCCCCACAGGTGCCAGGAGCACACACACACACACACACACACACACACACACACACACACCAAGCTGGTCGTGACAAAGTGTCTTCAGACACTGACAAATGTCCCTGGGAAGCAAATTCAATCCACATTCCCCCTTGAAAACCCCTGCCATAAACACCTGCTCCAGACTATGGGGCAAAAGGAGAAATAAGCAGGGACCAAAGGGGGTGGTGGAGAGCATCTCAACTAACTACTTTCATCCTCAAGATCTTAAACGAAAACTGTGGATACCACACACCTCATGCCATCGTCATGATGACACCTGTAATCCTAAGCTGGGCCCCCAAAGCAGCAAACTTCATCAACAGGGGGTTATCAGCAGGCCAGCAACAGAAAGGGCAGAAGTCACAGCCATACTGCAAGTGGATGTTGGAAGAGTTGGAACCAGGATGAGTAGAGCAAAGCCCCCCACTTCTGGGCTTGGGTTCCCCCACCTGCCCAACAGTGGGCAGCACAGAGACCACGTCATCCTACAGCCTGAGCACTGGCACCGCCCAGGCTGGGAGCATCTCAGCTCTACACACAGTGACCGACATACAGGAGTAGTCATCAACTAGCAAAGAGCATTCAAAATCTCAAAATACTAATGGGATTTATCACAAAAGATTACATCCAAAGCAATTCCCTAGTCACAAAGAACAGTGAGGAGCTATACACTAAAAGGAAAGAAGAAAAAAAAAAGTTTAAGCAAGTCATACAGTGGTCCCTCCAATTCTGCAGGGAATTGGTTCCAAGACCACTCAGATAACACAATCTGTGGATGCTTGAGTCCCTTATATAAAAGGGTGTGGCATCTGTACGGAACCTACACATATCTTCTTGGGTACTTTAAATCACCTGAAGATTACCTATAATATCTGGTACACTGTAAATGCTATGTAAATGACTGAAATGCTGTATTGTTTAGGGAATAATGACAAGGAAAAAAAATGCACATGTTCAGTGTACACAACTGCTTTACTGTCTGGATTAGTTGAATCCATGAATAAAGAACCCACGGATACAGAGTGCCACCTCTACCTTCCTTTTCAAGGTATGCAGAGATTTGACTGTGGGCCCAAGTTCATCTCTGGGGGTCTTGGGGAGGCACTCCCAACTATAGGACCTACAGAGAGCACTGCAATTACATAGCACTTGGGTTAACTTTCAAAACAGACTTAGGAGCAGGACATCAGCCCCTGGGAAAAGAAAAATGACTAAAAACAGAAGTCCTCCAGTCACCTAGTTAAAAGAATGACATCCAAGTTGTCATAACTTTTTTTTTTTTTTTTTTTTTTTTTTTTGCAGTGCTGGGGACTGAACCTAGGGCCTTGTGCAAGCATTATATGATTTTTTTAAAAAAAATATTTTTAGTTTTAGCTAGACGTAATACCTTTATTTTATTCATTTATTTTTATGTGGTGCTGAGGGTTGAACCCAGTGTTTCACACATAACTAGGCAAGCACTCTACCACTAACACCCCCGGCTCCATAACATGATTTTTTAAAATATTTTTTTAACTTGTCAATGGACCTCTTACTCTATTTATTAATTGGTTTATATGTGGTGCTGAGTATCGAACCCAGTGCCTCAAACATTATAGGCAAGCACTCTCCCACTGGGCCACACCCCCAGCCTAACATGATTTTTCTGTCCACAATTTTAATACTGAAAGCATGGTTCAGAGTTGGCTCTCACGCCTTCTCCACTTAGCATTTCACTACAGAATACAACTGTGCCTCCCTCCTGAAGACGGAAAGTTACAATGGTGTCAAAAGCTGCCCAACGAAGGACGAGCACAGTATGAGCAGGAAAACCGGGCACAAGAAGTTCATTTGCACATGGAAGACAATTAAATTATGGTCCCCATTCTGAGGAACTCATGGAGAGTCTTGAGACTTTCTGGAGAAAGAACTCAGAACACACTCACTGCCAAGACAACCAACCAAGGGCAAAGATGCAGACCAGTCCAGCTGTACACAGTACAAACCCTACACAAAAGACACTACCAAGGATGCCTTCAAAAGGCTCCCAAAATCTTTCCCTTCCCTGGGAACAAATGATCCTTCCCGGGGTTACCAGGATCATATCACTTTTACTATCCACTGCCTTTCTTGGTTATTTCCTATTTTTGATTTTAGTAGTTAGCTACTGTCTTTTTCAAGGATATCGAAGCTGAGGAAACACAATTTTAGCAGTAGCCACAGAACAAGAATTACCAATACTTGAACATTCTTAATAGGTAAAAGATATACTTTCAAAGTTTCTTCAGGGAAATGTTTTATCCCAAGAAACAGAACTGCACAGATAAATTTATTTAATTCTGATTTCGTAAACCTGCCCAAAACAGATCCCAGTATACAAAGTTTCCCTTTGGTAAAGGGGAAAGATGAGCCGTGAGTGATACTGGCAATACTGGCTGAATATGAAACAGACCACTCAAGACACAGCTTGGGCAAAATAAATCCTGCCAGGCAAATTACAAATTTAAAAGTTTAACATGATTAAAATTTTAAAATTACACTTGGGAATGGCATTTAAGTTCAAATTACAAACTGCAAGACCAATGGACCTATCTACATTTAAAAAAGTGAAATAGAGATAAATGAAAAGTGTCAAGGCATAAAGAAAATAAATTGAGAAATATATCTGCCATAAAAAGGTGTTAATGTGAAGAGATAATGTGAAATTGTTAAATAGAAAAGGGCTAACGAAACCCACTTACTTAGCTTCTAGTGATCTGAATAGTACAAATTAAAAGAAACCCTCTTCTATCAAGTCAGCCTGGTTTTTTATTTTGCTTGCTGCATAATGCCTAGTACAGGAAAGGGATGCTCCAGAGGCCTCTCAGGTCCTCTGGGTAAGAGCTGGCTCCAACAAAAGCTTCACATGCTCACAGCTTCGGATCCAGTAATTTCATTGCATTTTTTTAATCCTCTCTTAAAATGCAAAGCACGCTCTGAGAGCACGTCACAGTACTACTTGTAACTGTGCGCCAGTAATTAAATACCTACTGGGAGAGAGCACACCCTCCAAGCTTGAGCCCTGAAAAGGCTCGCTGAGGTGAGCTGGTTCCTGGTGGCTCCACGGGTTATGTGCCATAACTGTAAGGGACACTCTTTACAAAAGAAAAAAGTATGGAAAAAAATGAAATGGCTAAAAGATTAAGCAGATTTTAAAACAATACAGCAAATGGGATATAAAACATTCGTGAGTTATACTTGTAAGTGTTTAATGATAGTGGGAAATCTTGTAACAAGCAGGACACAAATCACAGTTAGTGACATTAAACATGAGGTGTGTGAACTGGGAGTACATGCCGGGAGAGGCTGGAGCCGCGGCCTACCTCAGGCTACACCACTCACAGCCTAGATGACAGCAGAGTTCTTGGCTTGACTTTGTTCCCCATTTCAATCTTACAATAGATTAATTCTATAATTGCTGAGAAATAACTGCTTCTTCCACAACAATACTTAAAAAGAACTTAAAAGAATACCAACTACATGATAGCATTGATATGGGCAGTATTAATCACATTTGTTTCTTCATAAAATGTTTCCTTTACTAATCATAAAATCCAAAGTAAATCTCTTTTTTAAAAAAATCAGCCTACATACATAAAAATAGCCACAAGAATTTTGGCCAAAAAGAACAAGGGTGAGGGAGACATGCACACTGAATTATCAATAAACTCTACTGCTATAATAATTAAAATTCTGTGATACTGTTGCAGAACAGTTCAACTGTTCAATGATGCTAACGGGAAACTTCAGGAATATATGGAAACTTAGTATATGCTCAGTAGGATTTTTGAAGGAGGAAAACTCAAAGTATTGAGACAATTGGCTATTTCATACGGAAAAAAAGTCTTAAATTCAATTCCTAAATTCCCATTGTGAGGGGTGGAATGAATCAAACAGAATAATCTAAAAGAAAACAAAACTAAAACTATATGGAAAAATAAAAGACCCAGAACAGCAAAAGCAATTCTAAGCAGGAAGTGTGAATCAGGCGGTATAGCGATACCAGATTTCAAACTATATTACAGAGCAATAGTGACAAAAACAGCATGGTACTGGTACCAAAACAGGCCAGTGGACCAATGGTATAGAATAGAGGACACAGAGACTAATCCACAAAATTACAACTATCTTATATTTGATAAAGGGGCTAAAAGCATGCAATGGAGGAAGGATAGCATCTTCAACAAATGGTCCTGGGAAAACTGGAAATCCATATGCAACAAAATGAAACTGAATCCCTTTCTCTCGCCATGCACAAAAGTTAACTCAAAATGGATCAAGGAGCTTGATATCAAATCAGAGACTCTGCGTCTGATAGAAGAAAAAGTTGGCTCCGATCTACATATTGTGGGGTCGGGCTCCAAATTCCTTAATAGGACACCCATAGCCCAAGAGTTAATAACAAGAATCAACAAATGGGACTTACTTAAACTAAAAAGTTTTTTCTCAGCAAGAGAAACAATAAGAGAGGTAAATAGGGAGCCTACATCCTGGGAAAAAATTTTTACTCCTCACACTTCAGATAGAGCCCTAATATCCAGAGTATACAAAGAACTCAAAAAATTAGACAATAAGATAACAAATAACCCAATCAACAAATGGGCCAAGGACCTGAACAGACACTTCTCAGAGGAGGATATACAATCAATTAACAAGTACATGAAAAAATGCTCACCATCTCTAGCAGTCAGAGAAATGCAAATCAAAACCACCCTAAGATACCATCTCACTCCAGTAAGATTGGCAGCCACTATGAAGTCAAACAACAACAAGTGCTGGCGAGGATGTGGAGAAAAGGGTACACTTGTTCATTGTTGGTGGGACTGCAAATTGGTGCAGCCAATTTGGAAAGCAGTTTGGAGATTCCTGGGAAAGCTGACAATGGAACCACCATTCGACCCAGCTATTGCCCTTCTCGGACTATTCCCTGAAGACCTTAAAAGAGCATGCTACAGGGATACTGCCATTTCGATGTTCATAGCAGCACAATTCACAATAGCTAGACTGTGGAACCAACCCAGATGCCCTTCAATAGATGAATGGATAAAAAAAAAAAAAATGTGGCATTTATACACCATGGAATATTACGCAGCACTAAAAAATGACAAAATCATGGAATTTGCAGGGAAATGGATGGCACTAGAGCAGATTATGCTTAGTGAAGCTAGCCAATCCCTAAAAAACAAATACCAAATGTCTTCTTTGATATAATGAGAGCAACTATGAACAGAGTAGGGAGGAAGAGCAGGAAGAAAAGATTAACTTTAAACAGAGACATGAAATGGGAGGGAAAGGGAGAGAAAAGAGAAATTGCATGGAAATGAAGGGAGACCCTCATTGCTATACAAAATTACATATAAGAGGTTGTGAGGGGAATGGGAAAATAAACAAGGAGAGAAATGAATTACAGTAGATGGGGTAGAGAGAGAAGATGTGAGGGAAGGGGAGGGGGGATAGTAGGGGATAGGAAAGGTAGCAGAATACAACAGTCACTAATAGGGCATTATGTAAAAATGTGGATGTGTAACCGACGTGATTCTGCAATCTGCATTTGGGGTAAAATTGGGAGTTCATAACCCACTTCAATCTAATGTATGAAATATGATATGTCAAGAGCTTTGTAATGTTGTGAACAACCAATAAAAAAAGGAAAAAAAATAAAACTCATTAGTTTCCCCCCAAAAAAATAAAAAATATAAAAATACTCAAAGAAAATATAAAAGGGTGTTTACAATTTTGATACAGGAAAGAACAATTTCACCAAGATACAAAAGCTAGTGGTCATAAAGAAAAAGACTGGACTATCAAAATAAAAAAATTCTGTAGAGCAAAGGATTTTTTTTGTAACCAAAATGGAACTTTTTTTTTAAATTTTTATTTATTTATTTTTAGTCATACATGACAGTAGAATGCATTTTGACATATAATACATACATGGAATGTACATACATCAATCATATTGTCTGTTCTATTCTGCTGCCCTTCCTATCCTCCCTACTCCTCACTCCTCTCCCATCCTTTCTCTCTATCCAATCTAATGTGACACTTTTTTTTCTTTTTCTCATTATAACATCATACATGTATTCTGCATAACAATGAGGTTCTCCTCCCATCTTCTGTGCAACTCCCCTTCTCCCTCTTTTTCTCTCCCACCTCTCTTCCCTGTTTAGTGGAAGTCTTCTTCTCATGCTCTTCCTCCCTATCCCATTTTGAGTCACCTCCCTTATATCAGAGAAGACATTCGGCATTTGTTTTTTAGGGATTGGCTAGCTTCACTTAATATAATCTGCTCTAATGCCATCCATTTGCCTGCAAATGCCATGATTTTATTTTTTTTAGTGCTGAGTAATACTCCATTGTGTATAAATGCCACATTTTTTTAATCCATTCATCTATTGAAGGGCTTCTAGGTTGGTTCCACATTCTAGCTATTGTGGATTGTGCTGCTATAAACACTGATGTGGCTGTTTCCCTGTAGTCCGCTCTTCTTAGGTCTTTTGGGTATAGTCAGAGAAGGGGAATAGCTGGGTCAAATGATGGTTCCATTCCCAGCTTTCCCAGGAATCTCCATACGAGCAAAGGATATTCTTTTTTTTTTTTTTTTTTAAAGATAGAGTGAGAGGAGAGAGAGAGAGAGAGAGAGAGAGAGAGAGAGAGAGAGAGAGAGAGAGAGAATTTTTAATATTTATTTTTTTTTTAGTTCTCGGCGGACACAACATCTTTGTTGGTATGTGGTGCTGAGGATCGAACCCGGGCCGCACGCATGCCAGGCGAGCGCGCTACCACTTGAGCCACATCCCCAGCCCGCAAAGGATATTCTTAAAAGTCAAAACAGGCAGCAGATGAGGAGGAACCGCTGTGACACAGACTATATATTTAGTATGAAGCATGACTATGTACTGATGAGGAAGAACCTTAATGTGAGCGTGTCTTACAAAAGGGAAAAACAAATGATAAAGTGAGCAAATAAAAATAAAATTTAAAAATGATAAAGTAGAAAAATGTTCAACTTCACTATAAAAACAATAATATGCCAAATTTTTGTCTATTAAATTAGCAAAAAGTAAAGGCTGACAGTGATCACCATCAATACGCACAAGAAAACCAGTGCTCAACCTGTGAGTACAGACAGACACCGGAGGACAACCTGGCACCACGGGAACTGTTCAGTGTGTGTGCTTTTTGACTCAGTAAGACCATCTGAAAACCTGCCTTCCACCTAAAACTCAACAGAGAAATGGCTGAGTAAGTTCAGTTCATATGCTAGGAAACAGAAACATTGAGGTCTGGAGGAGGGTAGGATGACATGACTGAGGGTAGGGTGACATGAGTGATGGGCTCATGTGACCATACGCAAAATAACTATTCTTAAATTGCAAAGGAAAAAGCCACATAGCTATATCTATGTACATTTTCAGTGAACATTTTTAAAACCTATCTATGGGATACATACTATGTACACGCGCACACACATATGCATGTTCTAGAAGGTCAAGATGGAGGATCAGAAAAAAAAAAAATCAACGTTCCTCTTTCCTGCCTATATTTATCACTAGAAGATAAGCATATTACCATCAAAACTCAAGTTCCTACTGACAGGCTTAAAAATGTGATTTTGGGATAGAAGAGAAAGCCAACTGGAAGTCACAGAGAAAAATGGGAAAGTCTGTGACAAGGGAGTTGAGAGATCTGTCACCAAGGAGCTGGACAGCACACCACTACCACTATTCCGGCTGATCTACTTATCCTTTCCCTTGACTTTGAAAGGATTCCACCAAAACTCAGGACATGAATTCCATGTCCTTCACACCAGAGCACATCTGCAGGAGCTGGTCTCAGTCCTACACTCATCTGTCAGCCCCGCGTTGGTAACATTAAATTCCCACAGCGAACGGAAATAGAACTTCCTCCCGAATTAAACTGCTGCGATCTCTGAGGTTAACTTTGCATGTGTGCTCAATGGGGCAGTAAAACCTCGGCTCAGTTTCACTTTCTACTAGGTTCTAGTCAAGACGTAAGGGTTCTTTCCCCTCATGATTTCATCTCTAAAATGACTATAAATACATAAGTACAAAGAGTTTCTCATAGTAAAAAACTTACTCGAATATTTTAAATGTTTTGTTCCCAAAAGAATGCTGAGAATAATTTTAACTAAGTGTAGTAATGAAAATAACTGAACACACACCTAATTAGATGAACCCAAAGTTAATGCTTATTGTTACTTGAAATGTTAAAAAAAAAAAAAAAACAGCATTAACAATTCTGCCTACAAGTCTGAGAAACTTCAGGCAAATTCCACCAAAACTTGAAAAAAAAAAAAAAAAACAGTGCACGTGCGGGCGGACATACACACACACACACACACACACACACACACACACACACACGGGTTATTCTCACAGCAGAGATTTAGACTTCCTAAACAAATAATGTAGCAAACTGAGTTCATCAGTGACTAAAGAATAAATAAATGGCTGGGTGTAATGGCACATGCCTGGAATCCTTGCAACTCAGGAGGCTGAGGCAGGAGGATCACAAGTTTGAGACCAGCCTCAGCAACTTAGCAAGGTCCTAAGCAATTTAGTGAGACCCTGTTTCAAAATAAAAAATAAAAAGGGGTGGGGATATGACTCAGTTAGTGCCCCTGGTTTCAATTCCCAGTACCTCCCAAAATAAATGGTAACTCAGTACAATATATCACAGGAATACTAGGAAAATTCAATCCTACCTCATTATATAACTTAACAAAATCTAAAAATATCAATGAATGCTGCAAAAGCATATATCAAATTAAAACCCACTTGTGAGTTTTAAAAGTAACAAAGACCTCTTCACCAGGAAGTCTGGATGGAAGAGTACATGTAAGACATTGTGGGAAAGCCTTGAGAAACCCTGCAGTAAGCAAAGCCCGTCAGCAATGCCATCTACCGCCTGCCTGCGCATCCCCAACCTACTACATTAGACAAGAAAATAAACTGAGAACAAAATATCAAGGAAAATATATTAAACCATAGTTAGAAGGCATCCGATTGCCAACTGGAAAAATTCTAGTGATCTGACAATATCCAGCAAAGGAACCAAATAGGAGATCAAGATCCCCCCCAAAAACCTGGTGGTTTTCCTATATACTGGCAATCAATTAGAAATCAAGACTTCTCAAAAATCCCATTCACAGCTGGGTGACACAGGCCTATAATACCAGCTACGTGGGAGGCAAAGGCCAGCCTTGGCAACTCAGTGAAACTGTCCCACAATAAAACAAAACAGGCTGAAGGTACAGCACTTCCCTACCATGAGTGAGGCCCTGGATTCAATCCCCAGTAGCACCCCCCATCCCATTCTTAAGAGCTAGAAAAATTAAGATTAAACCACCCCGCCACATACAAAAAAGAAAACTACAATATATAACACACATATATAATAAATATACATTTCCATCCAACTACAAAGCTTCACTACAGGGCTTACAACTAAAATAAATGGAGAGAAACACCCTCCAGGGTCAGGAATGAGTATCAGAAAGCTCAACAAGTTAAAACAAGACTACCTCTCCGCTGAAATTCACCTGGAAATTCAATGCCATCTCCTGCCATGAAAACCTGACCAGAATTTTTCATTGAACTTGACAGGCTGAGTTTCAATTTCATTATACAAGAATTAGAAATTTCTTAAAAAGGCAATAGAACTTTGAACAGTTACAACAAAGGGGGAATTGAGCGACTTGATGTGAAAATATTACAAAGCTGCAGTAATTAAAATATTGTTGGGCTGGGGATGTGGCTCAAGCGGTAGCGCGCTCGCCTGGCATGCGTGCGGCCCGGGTTCGATCCTCAGCACCACAAACCAACAAAGATGTTGTGTCCGCCGAGAACTAAAAAATAAATATTAAAAATTCTCTCTCTCTCTCTCTCTCTCTCTCTCCTCTCTCTCTCACTCTCTCTTTAAAAAAAATTGTTGTAAAAATAAAGAATATGCAAAATGAACACAGAAATAAATTAGCGTCAAATTGATAGCACCACTATGGAGGGCAATTTGGCTGGATGATTATGTTAAAATGTTCACACCCTTCCATCCAGCTACTTCCTGGCATGTATACATAAAACACACCTTGGGAGCTCACCGCCAACTGGACGTCTCAAAAATAAAACTGCAAACAACCTAATTGCCCTTCAAAAAAGAAATGGCTAATCATTGAGTACCACAGAAAGAAAGAAACCAAAGAGGTCTACACACAGCAACACGGAGAGACCACAGGGCAGCTTGTTGGGAAAAGTTGCCACATTATGCACTCTGGGTAAATTTTAAGCATACATCTGCAACACTTTCTACATTTCCTAATACATGCATAAATAACTAAATGCCTACAATCACCTAAAGATCTTATTAACATGCAGATTCCAACAGAGTAGATTTGGGTAGAGCCTGAGATGTTGCAATTCCAACCAACTCCTATGAGATGGTGCTGCAGCTTGGTGACATCCATGGGCGACCTTGAATACAAGTGTTCCCCTTCCTCTGGGAGGTTCTAGAGAAGAACAATAACAGTTACAGAAGTGGGGAAGAGAGAGGGAGACAAGTGAGACCGCAAGCAGGAGTCAAAAGTGGTTTGGGGCTTATATATAATGTTTTAATTTATTTTACAAGAATCATATAATTGAGTACTTGTGTAATTAAAAACTAGATTCTAAAATCCCAGACAGAAAACTTCTAAGTATATAGTTACTAAATTCTACGAGTCTCATAATGGTAAGTACACAGAGAAAGTCAATTAAGGTTGGCCGGCTGGCTCTGCTCCTCAAACAAGAATCAGTAATTGGGACAGAAGAGAACAGCAGCAAAGAGAAATTAATCAATAGCTGGTGGTGACAGCTCATGACTACTGCAGAAGTACTTTTTAAAACACTATTTCACATTATGTGGTCGCCTTTTATTTAAAATTGTTTAAGTCCAATAAGTTTACTTAAAATAACTGCTATTTCTACCTGAAGTAGTAGTATTCATGCAACTGTAATTCAGGATTTTTCTTTTTTTAATGTGGCCTACTACATTTCATTCATCTCCTACTCTTGTTAATTAATCCTTCCAGAGGAAGTCACTCTTAACTATCCGACAATTAATGAGCTTGCATAAATATCTTTTCTATAGCCAACTACTAAAGACTCCAGGGCTGGCCCTTGAGAGTGAGGGTACCCAAATCTAGAGCTTCATTCACTCCCTGTGAACTGGCCTTGCTATGGCTGATCTGCTCTATTATCTAGCTATTTCACTACTGAAAAGGCTGACTGGAATTTATTGTCCATAAATGGCCATTCACTCTGGTCTAAATGTCTGTTCACCAAAATTCACAACCTGAAACCTGATCCCAACATGATGACATTAGAAAGTAGGATCTTCCAGAAGCTATTGGGTCAGGAGAGCTCACCCTCAGGAGTGAGCTTAGTGCCCTTACCACAGAGGCCCTGGAGAGCCAGTGACCCCCTTCCCCACAGTGAGAAGGCGCCATCCATGAATCACAGAAGGAGCCCTAATTAGACACCAAATCTGCTGGAGCCTTGATCTCAGACTTGCAGCCTTCAGAACTGTGAGCAATCACCTTCTGCTGTGTAGAAGCCACCCAATTTATGGTATTTTCTTACTGCAACCCAAATGGACTAGGACGCTACCCAAGTTCCCTTGGGAACACATCGATTTTATCATATGCTGGCACAAAAAAAGGAAAAGGTTTTGGTGAAAATAAATTGATGAAATCAGAAAATATTAAGCAGGGTGAATGTCTCTAATCCAATGGTGGGTGAATCATCCTAAACAGACCCCAGGCTGATGCAATGTGAAACTCCTGAGTTAACCTGCACTAGTCACTCGTCACAAGGAGTCACTGAAGGGTGCCATGAAGATCACACAACTTTTAAGCAGCACCCCCTGGGAAGGCATCAAGGCCATCCATTTCTTTCTTTCATTCTAGTTGAGAAATCATTTAGGAACTGTCCCCTGAGCTGAGACTTGTTGAGTAGGAGTTGTCAAGAGCAGAGAGTGGGCAATGGAGCACCCAGAGAACTAGGGATTAGGGGACTAGCCTGCAGGCAAGGAATGAAGTCATGCAGACAAATCAAACTCAAAGTTCACCTGGAGAAAACACACACAAGTATCGCCAAAGGCTCACATCTGTGCCATACAAAGAACTCTTAAAAACTAAGAACACAGACCAAACTCTGATAGTACTGGGATAAACACAAAATCAGATGATTCACATCTACAAGAAATTTTTAATACCAAAAAATATAACATATCAAACATGAAAAAAAATGTATTCCAACTCTTTGTGACAGAAGTTCCAAGTTTAATATATGTAGATAAAATTTCTTTATTGAATTAGGGAACAGTGATGACATATTCTCCTGGTGGCGCTGAGGCCTCCCACACCCAACAGAGCGCTGACTGGTCCACCCTTCTTGAGAAGAATTTGGGAACAATTAACAAAATGACATTTGTGCTTTGCCTTTTGACCCTGCAATCCCATTCTAGAAATAACAGAAAAAGAAAAAAAAAACTATTCATATATAAGGTTATTGACTACAACACTGTTTATTACTATAAAATATTAGAAATTCTAAATGTCATACCTAGGAGAGTAGTCAAATAGGCTACGATGCAGCCACACAATGGAGTCCTACTGAGCTACTTTTTAAAACAAAGATGATCTCTAAGAGCTGATTTAGAGTAATTTCCAAGAATGACTGATAAGAAAGCAAAGTGCAAAACAGTGTCTTATTGTGTGCCTCTCTTCTTGCAAGAAGAAAGAAATAGATCAAGAAAGTACACAAGGTTCTGCTGCTCTGCTCCAAAGATGTGCGTGACAGACAAGGAGGACTGAGGAGACTGGTCACCCCCAGGGAGCAAGCAGGAAAAGAGTTGGGAGCTTGGGGGAATGGCAATGGGGAAGCAGGACCTTCTGATAACACCTCCCATCGGCGCCACTGTTTCACATACCCCAAAAATACACAATTAAAAGGGCTGGGGGTGTGGCTCAGTGGGAGAGGGCTTGCCTAGCATGCGTGAGGCATTGGGTTCAATCCCTGGCACCACATAAAAACAAAGAAATCAAATAAAGGTACTGTATCAATCTACAACTAAAAAAAATGTTTAAAAAAAACAAACACAATTACAGTCAGCCAGGATGAGTTTGTGGGGGAACTAAAACGGGAACACAAACCGTAAGGAAGCAGCCACTGCATGATAAAGGAATTAAATAACCACACTGAAGGTGGTGGGAAGGACAGGCTAGTGGGCCGGGGTAGAGTGGTGGAGTGCTTGCCTAGGATGTGCGAGTAATTCCCGGCACCACATAAAACAATAAAAAAACAAAAATAGGCAGGCTATATGATTCATAAAATGGGAGGGGGCTAGATAGGGCCCATGGTATAGTTAGGTCACTGATCCCTGCTCTAGTTGATAAAGTTGTTCCTCATAGGCACATGGGTTAGCAAGTCTGAAACTACTTTTATGTACATCCTAGAATTTTATTTCCTAATGGTGATGGAACAAATGAATAAATGTATTATAGATGACAGGAGACAGGCTTCTCACTGTTGCAGAAATAAGTTATTTATAAAGGAATGAAGTCAGAATGGACACTATGGTGTTGGACTGGAAATGGAACTTACAATACGAATAGGGGGTTTTTAATTACATACAGACAGATCCATATACAGATGTGGAGGAATGTAAGGACTGATACACATACACGTGTCCACAGCTCTGTCCTACAGGAGACTGTGCAGCAAGAAGCACACTGTGCCCCCAGATCTGGGTTTCTAAATGCCACTCTCCAAAAAAACTAAACAGAGCTCCTTTGAAGAAGTGTTTCACTCCACAACTGGGCAAGGACGGTCTAAAGTGCTAAAAAAGGAAAGTGGGGGAGGGTACAAAGTAAAGATAAAGCAGCCAAACTGAAGGAACATCCAATGACCAAAATTATAACAATCTATGTAACAAAATGATAATGTTGGATTGTAACATAGAATTTTTAAGAATTGAGTGCAGAAAGAAATGAATGAATGAACATCCATGGGGAAAGGACAGCTCCTCCTTATAAAAGAATTCCAGTTAACAAACGTAGAGGAGACAGAAGAATAAACAGTCACCATTAAGAAACAAATTTTGCAGACGAGATTCACAAACCGAACACTGAGGTTAATGGGCAAAAGTCTGGGGAGATAACGGTTTATGTACAGTCTCAAAGTTATCTCCCCCAAACATGTATTAACTACAAAGTAAAAACTAACTACTATAAACCTTACACTTTCTGTATGTGTTATGTTTGGATGTGAGGTGTCCCCAAAAAACTCACATGTGAGACAACGCAGGGATTGAAGAAGAAATGATTGGGTTATAGCCTTAACCTCATCAGTAAATTAATCCCTGATGGGATTAACTGGTGGTGGCTGGAGGCAGACTCAGTTTGGCTGGAGGAAGTGGTTCAGTGGGGGCATGACTCTGAGGTATATATTAGTATCTGGCAAGTGGAGACCTCTCTCTCTGCTTCCTTATCATCCTGTGAGCTGAGTCTTCCACCATGATGTCCTGCCTCATCTCCAGGCCCAAGGAATGGAGCCGGCTGTCTATAGACTAAGACCTCTGAAACTGTGAGCCCTCAAATAACCTTTCCCTCCTCTAAACTTACTCTGGTCAGGTCTTTTAGTCACAGCAGTGAAAACACTGACTAAGACAATATGCTGTATATTTGCAGATAGCACCTTAAACCAAGTGATCAAGTCTATAAGATAACATCACAGGCTGGGCCTGTAGCTCAGTGGAAGAGCACTCGCCTCACACATGTGAGGCACTGGGTTCGATCCCCAGCACTACATAAAAATAAATAAATGAAGATGTTCTATCCATCTACAACTTTAAAAAAAAAAGTATGACATCATATATCTTCCTACTGATGCGCAAGAGAAGGGCTGAACACCCCCACCCCATTTATAAGTTGAAGCCCCCATCCTCACAACCTCAGAATATGGCTGCTTGGGAGGCAGGCCTTCAGAGGTAGAATTATGTTAAATGAGAGCTGTGGGTAGCCCCATCCAACAGAGCTGGAGCCCTTACAAGGAATCTGTATACAGAGACCCCAGCTGCATGCATGCAGAAGACAGAGCACACAGGAACATGGCTAGAGGATGGCAAAACTCTGGTCCTCTGAGGGAAGAAAGCCCTCAGATGAAACCAAACCAGTTCAAACCTTGCACAAGACTTTTGACCTCCAGACTATGAGAAAGTCAACTTCTGCTCTTTAAGCCACTTAGTCTGTGTTTTGTTATAGAGGCCCTGAAAAAATGCAGAAGAAGACAACATCGCTTCTGTGAAATTCTTGCCAAAAGTGTACTAACACTGAATTGAGGGATTTTTTTACAAAATAACTTATTCTTTAAAAATGTCAAGGTCATGAACAGAAAGACTGAGGAACTGTCACAGATTGAAAGAGAACTAAAGAGAAATGACAACTAAATGCAACACTGGATCCAGGAGCAGAAAAGAGACATTAATGGAGAAACTGGTGAAATGTGAATAAAGGCCGGCCGTGTATATAAAGTCATGTCCCAATGAGTTTCCGGGTTTTGATGGCTGTGCTATGGCTATGAATGATGTAAAAATCCAGGAAGTTGGGTGAGGGTATTTGAGGATCCTGTACTACTTTTGCAACTTTTCTGAAAGTCTAAAATTACTCCAAAATAATTTTTTAAATATTAAAAGCCATTAAAATGCTCTGGTAGTGGAAGGCAAGGATCATTTCACCGTTTTAGAAAGACCACTCTGGGAGCAACAGAGGAGGTGTGAATTTACACTCAACTCCAAACTGTCTGCCCTGCTGTGTGACACTGGACAGCTGACTTGACACGGCTGCTTTGCCAACAGAGGGTGCTGAAGGGACACTGTAGAGAGGTATCCTCCCTTTTCCTTCCTCCTTCTGCTGAGCGTTTTCCAGGTGGCACCAGCCACAGGTCTGCACACAGGCCCCCACAGTTCACTTCAGTGCTGGCCGGTCCTGGGTTCTTATGGGACACATACACCCTTGGTGGTAGGATGCTTAGCAGCAGGCAGGCTGTCCTCCACTACATTCCTTCCTTGTCCCTCTTCATTAGCTGCTTTCTGTAGGTGCCACTTCTGCACACAGTAGCCTTCTTTCACCCGCTGGTGACAGTTTTTTATATGTCAACCTGACTGGCCTAAGTTATGTCCATGGCACTGGTAAAGCACTACATCTGATGTGTCTATAGGGGTGTCTCTGCAAGAGGTCAGCACCTGAATGGGCAACTGTGAGCAAGACTGCTCTCCCCAGTGTGGGTGGGCACAAAATGGCAAAAGAAGGGTTGGCTCACTCTCTGCTTCAGCTGGGACGTCACCTCTGCTCTCCGACCCTGGTGCTTCTGGTTCTCAGGCCTTGGCACTCAGACTGGAACTCAACATCATGGCTCCCCTGGTTCTCAGGCCTCCAAGTCTGGGTTCCACTGGTTTTCCTGAGTCTCCAGTTTGCACATGGCATGCGGTAGACACTTTTTCCAACATCCATAATCACATGAACCAACTCCTGTAAGAAATGATTCTACATATCTATGTATACCCTATTGGTTATTCCTCTGGAGAATCCTAAAACCTACCAACTCTTTATTCAAAATTCCACCCATTCAAATTACTGGTGTGGCTGCTAACTACTGGCTGTACCCTGCCTAATATAAGTTCTAACATTTCTTCAGTGCTAAAGTATCTATACTAACATGAGTTATCAAGTTTGATTTTATTTGTGGTTGTAAATGAACAGAATGGCTTTATTTGTTTATTTTTATGTGGTGCTGAGGATCGAACTCAGTGCCTCATGCATGCTAACTAGGCAAGCACTGTGCTGCTGAGCTACAGCCCCAGCCCTTGAATTCGATTTTAAAATTCTCTAAAAATAAAACAAACTTGACTCACAAGTTGAAAGGAAAAAGAAAATTAACTCGTTGATTAGCATATTAATAGCTTTTAGAGTCCTAAGACATTAGTTTACATACCTTACTGCTATTTAAACATGCCTTCCAGTCTAATGTGGCTTTTTTTGGTATAGTTTATTTTATGTAAACCTTTATTTCAACTAAAATCATTACTAAGTATGATCTACTACGAACTATTTCTCCCTTACTTTAATCATATTCAAAAATGATATAATCTGGAACACAGAGATAAATGTATAGCTGGGCATGGCGGTGCACACCTGCTGAGGCAGAAGGATCACAAGTTCAAAGTCAGGCTCAGCAACTTAGTGAGGCCCTAAGTAACTTAGCAAACCCTGCCTCAAAGTAAATTTAAAGGGCGGGGGGGGGGGATCGTGCTAGGGATGTGGCACAGTGGTTAAGCACCCTGGGTTCAATCACCAGTAC
This sequence comes from Spermophilus citellus, assembly GCF_964194105.1. Lineage (NCBI taxonomy): Eukaryota > Metazoa > Chordata > Mammalia > Rodentia > Sciuridae > Spermophilus > Spermophilus citellus. Next base: position 19,925,413 of record NC_138186.1, read on the forward strand.
CAAAATGGGGTGGGGGTGGGGGGGAAGAGAGGAGAAGATATAGATATGGGACAAATATACATGAGCCAATAATGCACACGATTTACCAATTTTGTGTTTTCATTTAAGTGGTGACCTTAAAAAGTCCAGTTATCAAGTCTAATGCTTCTTCTTACAGGTTAATCTTGCCACCAAAAAGCACTTCTCAAAGAACTAGGAATTTCTGTCACTGGCCATAGGACAGGCAATGCACAGGGATGCGTTACCATACTTCTGACTGGTGGCAGCAGTCTGTGTGAGTCAGGCTGGAGACAGGCACCAGGTCTACTAACAGTGGGAGGCTGCTCTGTTGCTTGGAGCAGGGGGCCAGGGAGGGAGCAAACCAACCCACTTAAGCTTGATTTCCAGGCAGGGAGAGGCCAGAGCACTGGTGTCAAAGGGGTGTGCTCTCTGGCTCCCAGGCTGCTGGCCAGGAGATACAGCCCTGGAGTGATGGAAGTCCTTGAGATATTTCAACATAACTGAAGCTCCATTCTCTTTCGCTATAAAAGGGGTGACTAACACTTGCCTTACAGTGACTGTGAGGAATATGTGGGTTAAACTCTTGCACTTGGTCATGATTCAATAATTACCTTCCCTGGGTCTCAGTCCCAGCACAGGAAGAGGGTGATTAAGCAAAGTTTGTGCCTTGGACCTCTCTCACAGGAACAGCCTCTGGTCTGTGAGATGTGGGTATGGCCAGGGCAGGAGCAGTCTACAACTGAGAGTTCCTCTTTCCTCTCCCTACCATCTACACTGGGAGGTGGGTCTTACGTGACTGAACATCCAAAACACTGCACAAAAGTTACAGCCTCTAGACTGGTTTCTTAAGGAGAGGATAGCAAAGTATTAGAACACACAGAGAAAGCAAAGGCTTCCAAAGTCAGAAAGGATTAAGACAGAAAAGAAAGTGTGATGAGCCATGGCACAGAAGTCGTGATAAAAAGGATCAGACAAGTTTAAAGGGAAAAAAATGAAATTTTCATTTTCACCAATGTGGTCAACAAGGTCCTTTCTAGGTCCCTTTCTAGGACCTTAACTGCACACACACAGTTGAGTAAAGTATCTTTTAAATACTTTTAAAAGCTATCACTCAAGTGGGCAAAAAGGGATATCTTGAGTAATATACAGGTAAAAAAATTTTTTTTAAATATCAAGGGCTGAGAATGTAGCTCTGTGGTAGAGTGTTTGCCCCACATCCATGAGGCCCTGGGTTCAATCCCCAGGACCCTAAAAAAAAAAAAAAAAAAAAAAAAGGTAAGAAAGTAATCAAATCTGGAGATAATACACCAAGAACATGTGCTGATGCCTGTGATCTAGTGGTCAGGACACAAAGCTGTGGGAGGTGGGAGGTCACCCTGGAGACCACACAGGCAGGCTAGATCCCCGGCTACCCTCTCAAGTAAAATGGTGACTAGGGAACAGAGACCATCAGGAAACCTGCCTAATATCAACCTCAGTCGCAGGGCAGCTTCCTGAGAATGCTTACCCACATTCCAGCCTTTGAAGCAGGATAAAACCTGACACCTCAAGACATGAGGAAATAAGGGAGAAGGGGCATCTGAGGCGGCTTTCCATCTCCCTGGCTCCCTCGGTAAAAACCTAAATCTTCAGATAACAGCCAAAGAAAAAGTTCTAGTATCCCACAAGCTACAAAATACATTGGGCAGGAACATATCAGCAAAAGCCAAAGGCCCAATGTATCAGAGTCCGTGCAAGAGGAAGAAACAGGCAAAGGGTGTCCGTGGATGGGACAGAAGCACCCAGCACATTCATCAGGTCCTGGCTGCAACAGTGAGAGGACGTCAGAACAGCAGCCTAAACCACAGGGTCGGACACATTTCCATGTGCAGGTGAGCTCAGGGATTGGTCAGGTGGAAAGGGACTGCTGCTCTTAAGCCTTGGAGATCCTGAAAGCAGCCAAAGCACCCCTCCAGCACCCCTCCACCAAAAACTGCTGGGAAGAGCACATAGAGGAGCGGAGGGGAGGGGAGGGGAGAGGAGGGCAGTGGAAAGAGAGGGTGGAAGGGGAGGTGGAGCCTGAGAGTGCCCACACATTTTCAAACACTCACTGAGATGACAGAAGGGGGAGCTCTACAGCTGTGGCTTCAGAAAACCTCTCCTGGCCCATCCCCCTAGAAAGTGCACAGAAAGTAATTTCAAATAAAAATTAACTACAGAAAAAGGATGGTGGTTAAATCTCACACAAAGTCATCTGCATTTAAAAAAACTGAACAGAAAAGTGAACCTAAAAGCAATGAAAGCACAGCAGAAAGATATGCATGCTTACAAAACAGGTCAACTATGCCCTAATATTCCCAAACTACAAGTCAACTTTCTATAATGGCTAAGGGTGAGGGGGACACTGGAACACCCACAGGTGACATGTATAAGTGGACTAGAACAAACAAAAAACAGACCATCTAAAGTCAGGGGTTAAAAGAGCCAGGTTAAGAATTAAAACCACAACCTGAGCAAGAAGAATAGTAAATTTGTGACCTTTTGGCTTAAAAACAATGGTTTGAATGAAAGGTGTCCCCCAAATGCTCCTGTTAATGCAGAAACACTCAGAGGAAAAATGAGCAAGTGAGAGCTGTGACCTAATGAACTGGGTGGTAACCTGGGGGGCTGGGGGGTGAGATGTATGCCTGGAGGAGGTGAGTCACTGGGGGGGTGCCCTGGAAGGGTGCACCTTCCCTGCAGCCCTTTGCTTCTTCCTCTGTGGGCTTCTGACCCTGCCATGAGCTGAGAAGCTTCTCCCAGGACATGCTGCCTAGACTCAGGCACAGAGCGTGGAGTCAGCCATCTATGCACTGGACCTCTAAAACCGTGAGTCCCAAATAAACTTTTCCTCCTCTAAATTGTTCTTGTCAGGTACTTTGGTCATTGACCGCCCCCCCCCCAAAAAAAAAAAAACCTGCCTAAAACAAGCACTTCCCAATCCACACAACTATGGCCATACCAAGCTATAACCTAATCAGAATTTAGAGTTGGGAAGCAACCATAAATCTAAAGGATTTTGACAGCACCAGAATTGCAGGAGTGGCACCCAAATGCAGAGCACCAAACACTGAAATCCTCACTGACAGCTTAACCACGTGAGCACCAAGGACTCCAAGCCAGCAAGGTAAAAGAAGCCAAGACCTGGAAGAGGTCTTCGTAAGGAGTTAACATGGAGCCAGATCTGTGAATGGGGTGCTTTCTACACTGGGGGGGGGGGGGGGCAGAAGCCTCAAGTGTCATGAGCGCGAGCTCAAGGATGGCAGAGTAGCTAGAAGGCAGGGGAACCCAGCAAGAAAGAAAACTACAAAGGGAGCAGGACCACTCTGCCCAGAGCCTCCACCAACCTCCAAGTCTTGCAGGCACAGGGGAGAAGAGCAACCAGGGCAGAATGAAGAAGAATCAGCGGAAGACATAAAAACTGAGCAGAGAGAGAGATGATCAGCTTCGAACCACAGGGTTTGACTCCAAGCAATTTCACTGTCTGCTACAATAAAAACCCAATAATCCTCATATGAACACAAAAGAGTTCCAACTCATTATAGTATGTCTAATTTTCAAAAAAGCATGACCAATATGCAAATAAAAAGAGAGTAAATCAAAATAGATTCCATTGGCCTTGGATATTAGACTTAGCAGCTATAAGTGTGTCAAAGAATTTTTTAAAACTTGCTCAAGAAACTGAAGGAAAATATGGTACCAATAAATAAACAGATAAGACAATTTCAACAAAGAAAATGAAGTTTGAAAAGTGAAAATTCTAGATCTGAACATTTATTAAAATAAATTCCAACTAGATTGGCAAAGCAAAAGATTGATGCCTTCTTCTAACATCTGCAATGAATTTGAATACAGAATAATCGGGGAAAAAAATGAGTAGAATTCAATGACATGAGCCACAATAGGAAGTAGCGTACTACTTGGAATGTTGCAGGGGCCAGGGAAGGATAAGGGGAAAAAAAATTATATATAGACACATAATCTAAAAACCCCCCAAAAGCTTAACAAACCTCAAAGAGAATTAACAAATAAAACAAATCCCAGACACATTTTAGCTGAACTGCTAAAAGCCAAAGAGAGGCAATCTTGAAAAGTAGCTACAAAACAATGACATGACACAGACAGGAAAACAATGACAATTGCCGCAGTCTTGGCTGGGCACAGAATCACGAGCCACTCAAGCAGGAACAAAACTTTATTTTGAAAAAGCCGCCGATACTCTCTAGGCGCCGGCAAGCCAAACCCGGTCCTCCCACGCAGGCGTCTGCCGGAACTGCCCGTTCCCCAGAACCGGGTCCCCCGGACCTCCCCCGGAATTCTCTCCTACTATCCTTCCCCAACCAATGGGAACTCTCCATGAGTCCCGTAACATGAGTCCGGTAGCAGGCCAAGGTGAACAGCGGGAGTCCAATTTCCATATGAATGTAAAACTTAACATAATCATATCATCTCAATAGCTAGCTGGCATCACTTTACAACCAAAGGTGCCATACATCGTATATTTGCTTGTGGCTCCTAGCATCGACAATCATGCTCAGAACAAAACCAACTGCTCACTAGAAACTATGGACACACAAAGACACTGGCACCACATCCTAACCACTGAAGAGAAGGGAAAAAAACCTCTCAACCCAGAATTCCAGCACACAGCACAGCTACCCTTTAAATGAAGGTATTTCCAATATGCTATCTGTCATGGCAGATCTGTGCTACAAGAAATACTAAAAAAGATTCTCTAATCCAAATGGAAAATATAGGAGCTGGTAAGATAGATCTACAGGCAGAAACAGAGTCAGGAATGGTAATTATAGTGGGTATATATAATAAGCACACCCTATAAAAGATAACAGCTTAAAGCAACATGTTAAAACCATTAGTGGTGGGTTTGCAAAGTATATAAACATAACACATGACAATACTGAGGATTAAAAGGAGAAATGAAAACATTACTGAAAAACTTCAATGTTACATCCACAGAGATTCAATATTAATGTTAAAGTAGACTGTGACATCGTTGATGTACATGGTAACCCTTAGATCAACTATACACAAAAAAGCAAAGACATATAGCTATAAGCTAAGAAAATTAAAATGGAATTTAAAATAGATTAATACGAAAGAGGGAAAAGGCAAATAAAATCCCCTCTCTAAAAAGGTACAAAATGATAGACCTAGATAGAATCATATTTATAATTACTTTAGATATAAATGATATAAACTTCCCTATAAAAGGGCAGAGATTGTCAGGTTGGATTAGGAAAAAAAGCAACAACCAACTACATTCAAATATTTAAAGAAGGGCTTTAAATATAAAGAAAGAAACAAACTACAAGTAACATCAAAACATTAAAATCATAAAGGATTAAATGGATATATTATTGTAAAACAAAGTAGACTTAGTACTACTAAAACAGAAAATGGGGAGGGGGAACTGGGGTTATTGCTCTGTGGTAGAGCACTTGCCTTGCCTATGTGAGGCACTGGGTTCAATTCTCAGCACCACTAAGAAATAAATGAATAAAATAAAAGTCCATCAACATCTAAAAATATATATATTTAAAAAAACTTTATACCCATGGCACACGGCTGGGCATGGCGGCGCATGCCTATAATCCCAGTGGCTCAGGAGGCTGAGACAGGAGGATTGTGAGTTCAAAGCCAGCCTCAGCAACAGCGAGGCACTAAGCAACTCTGTGAGACCCTGTCTCTAAATAAAATATAAAATAGGGCTGGGGATGTGGCTCAGTAGCCAAGTGCCCCTGAGTTCAATCCCTGGTCCACCCCCCCCACAAAAAAAAAAAAATGCATGCATTCAATAACTTCAAAACAAACAAAAACTAAGGGAAAACAAATCCACAATCATAGTTGGAGATTCTAACATACTTCTCACTGACTGATAAAACTGGACTAGAAACAGGACAGATATGAGACATCTAAGTGACAATATTAAGCTTAATTTAGCTGATAACTATGAAACACTCTTCTAACAACTGACAAATTTATCATCTTTTCAAGTTCTCCAAGAGCACTCACCAAGGCTGATGTTATACTGGACCATAAAACAAGCCTAAAGAGATTCCAAAAGACTGAAATATTACAGAAAATGCTCTTTGACTGTAATGGAATTAAAATCAACAACAAAACATCTAGAAACTTGACTGTAAGAAAATTAACCTAATTCTAAATAATCTATGGTCAAAGAAATCACAAAGAAAGTTAGAAGATAGTTTGAACTAGATTAAAAGGAAAGCATATCAAACTCTGCAGGATCCACTGGTGTGACGCTTAGACAGAACATTCACATAAGAAAATAAACCAACAAGAAAGTCTTCGACTGATAAACTTTCACCTTAATAAACAAAAAACTAAAGCAAATAAAATTAGAAATAAGTGAAAGGTAAATAATAAAGAGCAGAAACAATTATCAGCATTTTAATTCCAGCATTTTAATTCCTTTAAAGACGTAGCTTACACCAAATTAACTCAAAAAAACCCTGAAGTCTGCACATTCTTATTGTCTATTACAGATATTAAATTTATAATTTGCCGCAGTCTGGCTGGGCACAAATCACCAAGCCGCCACAAAGCACTTATATGTTCAAACAGGAAACTTTATCACCAGCACTCCACGAACACTCCCCAGGAACTCTCCCAGCTCTTCCCCAGGCCCTGCACCAACTGGAGAACTCAATGGGAACTCCAAAGTAGCGGGCAAGAGCCTCCCTATTGCCAGACAGCAAAGGTCTAATATACAATTGAATACACAGCTTAACTAACCATCATCATCTCAATGGCTTGCTGGCATCACCTTTCAACCATTCCTTCTGGCAAAATGCCAGGTGTCATTTCCACTCGGCTGTGGCCCTCAACAATAATTTAAAAATTATCATAAAGAAAATCTCAGTCCCAGATGGTTTCACTAATAAATTCTAATAAACATTTATGGAAGCATCAAAACCAACCTAACACACCCAACTTCAGAAAATAAGAGGAGCGAGTGCTTCCTAACTCCTTTATGAGGCCAGTATAACTCTGACATGAAACAGGCAAAACAATGATAGATCCATGAACCTTCTGAACACACACACACACTTCCTCATTAGCATACAGTAACAGGACCCAATGTCCTCAGATCATTCAGATCAAAAGTACACCACAGGGCTGGGGATGTGGCTCAAGTGGTAGCACACTCGCCTGGCATGCCTGCGGCCCGGGTTCGATCCTCAGCACCACATATAAACAAAGATGTTGTGTCCGCCGAAAACTAAATAAATATGTTTAGGAAAAAAAAAAAGTACACCACATCTACTCACCCACAGAGCTGAGGGAAGGCGATATTAACCCTCCAGAAAGAAAAAAAGAGATGGTAAGATTAATAAAAATCACAATAATAAACTTATATGCACCTAAAAAGTCACCAATAGTGGTGACAGTGAGATTATGTTTCAACATATGAATAAAGAATTCAGAATCCTAAATCCTTATTAAAATAACTATTAAAACATGACCACTTCTAGATGTCTACTTAAGTACTGAAAATATATTCACACAAATACTTGTACATGAAGACAGAGCAGCGTTATTCAGAATGAAACACAGAAACAATTCAGATATCCAACAAATGATAAATGATAAAATGTGTGCACTCAAAATAAGATTATTCAGTCATAAAAAAAGAATGCAGCACTGACCTACAAAGTGGATGCCTTAAAAACATTACGCTAAGTGAACAAAGCCAGGTGAAAAAACACCGGATGTTGCATGACTCTGTTTGCATGACATACCCAGCACAGATATTCATAAGATGAAAAGTAGTTCAGTGGTTGCCATGGGTTGGGGACAGGGACTGACAGGTATTATTTTGTACACTATTGGAGTTTCTTTCTGAGTGATGAAGACGTTCTGGAATTAGTGTGGATTGCCCCACAACTTTATAAATATGCCCAAACCCCATGAACTGTATATTTTAAGAGAAATTCTATAGCATGTGAATTATACCTTGGTGTGTCGGGGGGATAATTCATGAAGAAAAATCAGCACACATGGAAGAAATAAAAGAAACAGCTAGCACTCAAAACACATGTAGGAAAATTTAAATAACCTGTGATTTGAAAAAAAATTGTTAGTCTATCTTTTTTAAAAATATTTATTTTTTAGTTGTAGTTGGACACAATACCTTTATTTTATTATTTTTATGTGGTGCTGAGAATCAAACGCAGGACCTTGCACGTGCCAGGTGAGTACTCTACCGATGAGTCACAACCCCAGCCCCTGTCAGTCTATCTTTTAAGAATGAAATGCAAACAGAAGAATTAAGCTAACCGGAGTTGAAGCCTAGAGATTTCAAAAAGAATTAAAATGAGCAAATTTCCTTGTATCTTTCTTCTAGGAAGATAACTAGAGCTTCAGTAACATATGCACCACATTTTTGTACATTTAAAAGAATACAGCCTGGCATAGTGGCACGTGTCTGTAATCCCAGCAGCTGGGGAGACTGAGGCAGGAGGATCCCAAGTTCAAAGCCAGTCTCATCAACTTAGAGAGGCCCTGAAAAACTCAGCAAGACCCTGTCTTTAAATAAAATATAAAAAAGGGCCAGGGATGTTGCTCAGTGGTTAGGCTTCCCTGGGTTCAATCACCAGTCCAAAAAAAGGGGGGGATTCAAAATTCTGGATGAATATAAGATGGAGAGGGAAGAAAGCTGACATTCTTGTCAGATTCCACAAGTTATAACTGAATGATCTGATTATTCAGAATATTATTTAGGCAGAACTTAATGAAACTAATGGCAACCATAAAGCCAGACTTAAGATCTATAACTTCCAAAATCACAAAGGAAAAGCAAACTCATATAGAAAAGTCTCAAAACAGAAGAAAAACGCAAGCAAACAAGAGTGATGAACAACACTAAAAGTCCAAAATATTTCAGCAGTCATAATGAGAAAACACATCAAATTCAGGAGACAGATCATATTTAAGATTTTAAATATGGCTGGCTGTTGCTTACAGCTCTATATAAAACCAGACTTTTTTCTTTTCTTTTCTTGGAGACAGATTCTCACTGTGTTGCCATGCTGCACCCAACTCCTGGATACAAGCAAACCTCCTGCCTCAGCCTCCTGAGTAGCTGGGATCACAGGAGCACACCAGCACAGCTGGCATAAAACCACATTTTTGGGCTGGGGATGTGGCTCAAGCGGTAGCGCGCTCGCCTGGCATGCGTGCGGCCCGGGTTCGAACCTCAGCACCACATACCAACAAAGATGTTGTGTCCACCAAAAACTGAAAAATAAATATTAAAAATTCTCTCGCTCTCTCTCTCTCTTTCCTCTCACTCTCTCTTTAAAAAAAAACACCACATTTTTAAACGAAAAGCAAATAAAAAGATGTGACTCCAAAAATATTACCACAAACTAGTAAGTATAGCAATATATAAAAAAACTTAAGGGAAAATGCTTTGAGGGTCACTATATATTAATAAAAGGAACAATCATGAGTTTGACTGCATCTAAAGCTTAGGCTCAAAACATGCAGAACAGGGGGCTGCGGCTGGGGTTGTGATTCAGAGGTAGAGCATTTGCCTAGCATGTGTGAGACACTGGGTTCTAGTCTCAGCATATAAATAAATATACATACATACATACATACATAAATAAATGCCCACTGACAACTAAAAATATCTTTTTAAAAGGCATGCAGAACATGTAATGGCGAATAAATCTATAATAAGTTCAATGCCTATGTATATACTGAATACTGAACACCACAAATACCAAACTTGAATCCCCAAACCCTTTAAGGTCATAAAAAGAAAATTTCATAAATTTTGAACCTTCCTAAAGATTATTCTCTGACCATGATGCGATTCAAGTAGAATTCTGAAGTCTAACTGTGAAAGAAAAAAAAAAAAAATGCCTTAGAAATATAAATGTTCTCAAAAACCAAACCAATCTGTGGCTGTCAAATTTTTTTATACTTTTAAAACATATGAATAAATATACTAATCAAACAAATGAACATATTTCAAACAGAAAAGAAAATTCTCAGAGCCATAAGACTGAGTTTATAATGCATCAAATTTATAAGATGCAGCTAAAGCTGTACTCATAGGTAATTTCGTAGCTTTTACTAAAGAGCAACATGGGCTGTGTTCATCTCAATAAACAAGGGAAAAATAACCTAGAGAAGGCAGAAGGAAACACAGAGCAGGACATAATAAAGTTGAAGACAAGGAAGAGCAAGACAGTAGAACCAAAAACTGGTTCTTTAAAAAAATCAAGTAAGAGAAAATATATGTAAGAAGAAAGGTACAAAAAGCACAAGGCCTGCTGAATTTTAAGTCTGGGAGAGTACTTTAAAGATACTTAGAATCTCCTGACCTAAAAAACGTTTGGCCATAATTGACTTAAGAAATAAAAGCACTTCCGGGTGTGGTGGTACACACCTATAATCCCAGCAGCTTAGGGGGCTGAAATAGGAAGACAGCAAATTCAAACCCAGCCTCAGCAACTTAGTGAGGCCCTAGATAACTTAGCAAGACCTGTCTCAAAATAAAACATATAAAGGATTGGGGATGTGGCTCAGTGCTTAAGCATCCCTGAGTTCAATCCCTGGTACCTTCCTAAAGACTATTCCCTGACCATGATGCGATTCAATTAGAACCAAAAGGGGGGTCGGGAATAAAAGGTACTAATAAATCAACAAGCGCTAGTGACCAAAGATCTTCCCTTTTCCTACAAGATGATTTCATAAGCAACTAAAATCAAATCTAGAAAGCAGAAAATCCAAAAATTCTGGGAACTATGAATAGAAAAAAAACATTACTACTCTTCTATGAGGCTATAAAAACAATGATTATGAAAAGAATTTAGCAATGTGCATAAAATACCACATGTGACTGAAAGGATTTAGCCCAGAAATGCAAGGATGGCTCAACCAGAAAAATTTATCAATATAGTACTTTAAAAAATGAAAAGGTGGGGCTGCGGTTGTGGCTCAGTGGTAGAGCACTTGCCTTAACACGTGTGAGACACTGGTTTGATTTTCAGCATCATATATAAATAAAGAAAATAAAGGTCCATTTACAACTAAATATATATATTTTAAAAAATTAAAAGGTGGGTAAAGTGACAATTCTCTAATAAACACAGAATATATATTCAATACAATTCCATAACCATGATTAAAGACTCTTCACATAGTAGACACAGAAACTTTACCAGATTAAAAAAAAAATAGTATTTAGCAAATATTCACAGCATTTACTTAATAAAACTTTATAGAATGATTCTATAATCAACACTGTATTGGATGGTCCCAGAAAATACAAAAGAAATAACATATGAAAGCTTAAAAAGAAAAAGTATAACCATCCCTACTTGTACACGTCCTATCTAAATACAACCAATAATCATAATCTAAAAGAACATACAGATTTTCAAAGAACAAGTTAATTGTAAAAGTTTGCAGGCTGGATACAGCAGCACACGCCTGTAATTCAGTACAACAGAGGCTGTCGCAGGAAGATCTCAGGTTCAAGACCACACTGGGCAATTCAGCATGACCTTATCTCAAAATAAAAATAAAGGACTGGGAATGTTATACACACTGACAAGTCCCCAGACGACCTTCTGCCCTAAACAGGAGCTTACTGTTAGCTCGACATCTCCGGAATCCAGGCATCTCAAACCTGCCCTGTCTCACACCCAACTCCTAAAATCCACCTTCCAGTCTTCCCTGGCAATGAAACCAAAAGCTGCACCCTGAACAGCACCCCCTCCCCATCTCAATAAGTCTCAAATCTTAATGACTAAAAACCCTGGATTCTTTCCTCTCCTTCTCCTTCCCTTGCATTCAACGGAAGGTCCACAAATGGACCCTGCTGAGCTCTACCTTCAACACGTGTATGAAACATGAAACGTAATCCCTCCTCGCTATCTCCCCGGTCCTACCCAATCCTGCACCTGGGCTTCAAACTTCCACCATCTTTGCCTGAACTACCTGTTGGCGCGGGCTATTCGGTCCACCCGTTCCTCCTAGTGTGCCCCTACCCCGTTATCTCCATATAATATTCAACCATCCTTTTAAATTTTTAATTTCACTCCATCATTCCTCCAAGGCTTCCCATCTTAAACCAAATTAAATTCAAAGTAGTTAGCATGTCTCCACGCACCCCCCCCCCCAGCCTCATTAGCCATTCTGTGGGTCTCCAGACACACTGGCCTCCGTGGCCTGGCAGTACTCAGACCTTCATCTCAAACATCACCTTTCAATGAAGCTTTCCCTGATCGTCTTACATAAAAATAACATCCCCTCCCCACACCACTAGTACTCCAGATCCTAATTAGTTTTCTTCCATTAGCAGAATGAAAGTTCCTCAAGGGCAAGAGCATATCTTCCCCAGAGCCACAGAGGAGGCCTTGACGAGACGCAGTATCCAACCCACACCGACGTGGTTTCTCATGAAACTCATCAAAATGGTTCCAGTGTGTAAAGAGCACAACCACAGCCAAGGAGAACTGAGAAGTGCGCCACAGAGAACAAGGCGGAGACACATGGCAGGGCAGGTTTCCAAGATGCACAGCAAAGCCACACAGATAAACAGTGTGGCATTGACAAAACCGAACAGAAGGTCTGACCCATGCATCCACAAAACCTTCTCATACCACACGTGGCGAATGGGTAGGGGACAGATGAACTACAGATAATCCACACTTCAAAAAGAAACGAGACCCCTATCTTATATCATACATTAAAAACAAATACGAGCAGATTAAAATTCATGCTATAAAAAGCAAAACTTTGAGATGAAGACGCTGGGGTAGAAAGGATTTTTTTTTTTTTTTTAAATACCAGGATTGAACTCAAGAGTGCTTAAACACCAAGTCATATCCCCAGCCCTTTTTGTTTTTTATTTTGAGACAGGGTCCTGCTAAATTGCTTAGAGCCTTGCTAAATTGCTGAGGCTGACTTGAATTTACAATCCTCCTACCTAAGCTTCCCAAATCACTGGGATTACAGGCATGCTCTATACACCCAGCAAAAAGGACTTCTTACATGGGAAAACAAAGGAAAAATTTGACCACATTAAAACATAAAAAATCTCATCAATTTTACAGGTGAAACATGCAACTGACTTAAAAGACTTTTATGGAAGATCTAAGGCACAACATGTACCAAGAGGCATTTCCAACATAACAAAAACTAGTAACCATTACATAGAATTCCAACAAATCAATAAGAAAAACAAGCCAATGATATATAAAGAATTTTATGTAAAATCCTACCACTCCTTCTCATTAATTTTGTCTTGTTAAACAGCATGGTCACGACACAGTGACATAAGAAGGCCAAACTCTTGTTTCAAACAGGCTGTGGACAACACAAAACCTTCCCAGAACTTTCTCTTCCTTTAGTGCTGTCCTCTGACATGATCTTTGCAATATCCTCCAAGGTGCCAAGTCTTCACTCACTAAAGTAGAAATGGACTGTGGAATGAACTAGAGTAATTTAGAACCAGATGTCTAATGAGTGAGGCCAGGGATATGTGGTAAATCAAAAGTTGTTTCCCACACAGTAAAGTGTTCTAACAAGGAAATCTATGATTAGACCCCTGTGTTTTTGTTTTTGGGGTTTATGGGGTAGTTGGTACCAGGGATTTAACCAAAGGATGCTTAACCACTGAGCCATGTACCCAACCCTTTTTTAGTTTTTATTTTGAGACAGGATCACTAAGTTGTTTAGGGCCTTGCTAAATTGCTGAGGCTTGACTTTGAACTTGTGATCCTCCTGCCTCAGCCTCCAAACCACTAGGATTATAGGCATGTGCCACCACAGTTAGCAGATCCGTTTTGTTCCCTTTGCTCTTCTTTGACTTTCAAAACTTCCTGATTTCCACACACTAAATTTATCTGACCTATGGACTTATTTATAAAATGAACAATGCTATTGGTGACAAAGATCACATGTTGATTTGACACCGGTGCTTTCTTGCCTCTTAGGAATGCCAGCGCTTGCTGCTAAACAGGACAAGTCACCCTCCTTAATGTATTCCCCAAACACATTCCATTCTATTTCTTACAAAAAAATAAAATAAAAACTCATATGTCAGATCATAATTTCTATTTTCATCAATTTTGTAGAAACTTTCAAATTCTATTCCAAAGTGAGCTAAAACAAATTTCAGTTGACCTACCTGGACAAATCCAATCTCTGATCTCCTCTCCATTTCCATCAGTGTTTTGTTCTTCCCCTATAGACACCTGCTCAACCTGAAATGTTTGATGACAGTCGAACACTGCTATTGGGATGGGGATATAGCTCAGTTGGTAGAGTGCTTGCCTTGCATGCACAAGGCCCTAGGTTCAGACCCCAGCACCACAAAAAAAACAAACACACAAACAATGTTATCCATGATGATGCCTTCAGTTCATTCACCTTGCAAACTTACTTCACCTTGCATAAAATTTATCAACTTCTATCCCATCATTAGCCACTCATTTTTGTCCATACAAAAAACTTCCATGATGCTGTGTACAGGAAACCTAATGGCTGCCTCTGAAACTCCAGGCAAGTAGCAGCTGAGTCTGCTTATTCTACTTCCTTCCACAAGCAACATTAGAAAACACGTCACTACTTTAGTCATGTCCGCAGTGGGTTCTGCTTAATGACCCCAAATATGATGACAATGGAAGAACAGATTTATCTTTGACAATGAATTACCATCACGTGTCAACTTACACCAAAAAGACTTTAAGATAACCTCATATCTCTAGTCCTCAAACCAAGAAAAAGCTGTTTTAAGTTATTATTACTGTGTCCTACAGAACAATGACAACTCTAGAACACCAAAGTCAACCCTGCAGCACAGAAGTGACACCTCCTGTACTCAGACACGCTGTCACATAGTACCCACAGGCCACTGGCATATAGCATGAGGTCACATGATTGTTAGCTGCTCATGGAAAAGTTCTTAGGTGAAAAGAATCTGGAAATGTTTTGGCTGTCTTCACATTTAAAAAATCTCCTTATTGTGGAAGCAACCTAGATGCCCTTCAATAGATGAATGGATAAAGAAACTGTGGTATACATACACAAGAGAATATTACTCAGCAATAAAAGAGAATAAAATTATGGCATTTGCAGGTGAATGGATGGAGTTGGAGAATATAATGCCAAGTGAAATATGCCAATCCCCTAAAACCAAAGGCTGAATGTCCTCTCTGAGAAGTGGATGCTGAGCCATAATGGGGGTGAGGGGTGTCACATGGGGAAAATGGAGGAACTTTGATTGGGCAAAGGGGCAGGGTGGGGGGAGCATGAGGGAAGGAAAGATGGCGGAATGAGATGGACATCATTACGCTAGTACGTGTATGACTGCACCTTTGGTACAACGCTACATCGTGTACAACCAGAGAAATGAAAAGTTGTGCTCCAATTGTGCACGATGGATCAAAAGGCATTCTGCTGTCATATTACCTAATTAGAATAAATTAATCAATTATTTTAGATATGATTCCATTAGAAGGTTGCGCCTGTAGTCCCAGCTACTTAAGGGGCTGAGGTGGGAAGATTACTTACACCCAGGAATTTGAGGCCAGCCTGGGCAATACAGTGAAACTTGACATAAAATAAATACATAAAATAAATGATTACACGAGCATTACATTTTTTATAAACTCTTTTCCAGAAATCTTTGAAATACCACCTTTAACAAACACAGCATGCTTACTGAAACAGAAAATAGGTTTTTGCTCATATATATAAAAAATAGGTAACTAGGGAGAAAGTCAGTCTTCCTCTATTTTTGCTGTTCTTCTGTATCAGTGCTGATTGTCAACCAAAAAAAAAAAAAAAACAAGCAAAAACTTGGTTGGATGGTACTCCCTAAACTGATGATGTGTAGCAAAAACAAGAAATCCATTTCCACTGAGGACCTACAGGGAAGTGGACAAACACCCAAGTAGTAGCTTAGTTTAGTGTGAAAGACAAATTTTGTTGTGCATCTGATTTTTTTCACAAAGAATAGAAAACTAGGCTTTTGAATGGTTTACTTCCATATCACAAGATGGAGCACATAGGAAGGGAACAAGGCTCTAAGGGGTGTATGAGGAGGTGGCAGGAGAAGCGGAGGAGACAGCCACACTCTGAGCAGAGCGAGACACGGCCACACGCGCCTTGCTGTGAGACTACGGGCCAAAAACTTTTAAAAGCCATTCTTTTTTTAATATTTTATTTTTTAGCTGTAATTGGACACCACACCTTTATTTCACTTATTTATTTTTATGTGGTGCTGAGGATCGAACCCAGGGTCTCACATGTGCAAGGTGAGCTCTCTACGGCTGAGCCACAACCCCAGCCCTAAAAGCCATTCTCGACAAGTCCTTTCAACACATGTCTTTTCTTTTCATCAACATGTCCCCCTACACTGTGTGGGCCCAGGAGAGGGGACTGCTACTCCAGGACCTGGAGGTGCCACTCCCAGTTCCCCTCTCTAGCTAATCGCGTGGGTAAACTTATTAATGTCAGAGAGGCTCCAGAAAACAAAAGTAGGGAATTTGGAAACACTTCTTAGTTCAATAATTGATCTTGTTGGAACAACTTTCAGTGACAGGAGCTTCCAATACACAGTGGTCTTCCACAGCTAACACTGGGCCCTGTAGAAACAGGTGCTTTGCTTCATCCTAGGGTTCGCACCCTCTGGGCCTGGGACAGGTGCCTGGAGGGGAGGCCTGCCAGGACTGGAGAAGAAATGGGGCTGGTATGGCCTTGCAGGGGGGTGGTGAGGGCTGTGAGCCTGGCTTGGTGTCTATCCCCGGGATCTTCCCCTTCCCCAGGATGCTTTGAGATACAAGATGCTCCTGAAAAGCAAGAGACCCTGGGTGAAACAGTACACTTAACCTGGTCCTCCAAAGTCGAAGGAGGAAGAAGGAGAAGTATGAGCCCTCCTTTCCTGCCAGGGTGAGGGCCGTACTGCAATGGGCAGGGAAGCCCCTAGCTCACATCAGGACACCCCGGGGGGGTGGGTCCTGCAGGAGGCTGTCCCAACAGGCACAAAGCAGATAGTGGCAACAATCCTTTGTCCCAGGAGAGCAGACAGATAAAGTCAGCCATGTCCTAACAGGGGAGGTGGGAAGGGAGCTGGCTATCAGACAAACTCCAGAGAAATTCGGGTAGTGGGGGTCAAGCTTAAATGAAAACCCCAGGTCTGAGGGGATCAGGGCAGGGCAAAGCTCAGAGGCCGGAATTTCCGAGCTCCTCTAGTTCCCGCAGGGCTAGGAACACATAGGGGATTCCAATCTGCTGCTGCACCTCAGGGTGTGCACAGGCACTCCCTGGCCCTTCTCGGGGCACAAGAATGTCCTTATTTGCTCTGATGTTTCCTTTTAACTCTTCAGAGTACTGTTCTTCAAAGGGGGAGAACTACTCCACTAGAAACCAACAGTTCACCCACATTCCTCCAGGGCCACCAAAGTTAGCCCCAAGATGAGGACCCTCGTGTTTTAGGTTTCCTTTTATGACGAAGAGTCTTGATTTTATAACCACCCTTCCCCACCTCCACTACACGGTTGTCTTTTCCCCCCACCATCTTCCTGACCAAGGGGAAGGTGGCTGCCCAGCTCTCTTCCACTGGCTGATCAGGTTAGGGTCTTACCAGTCAACCTCCTCCCACACATACACCCACACACTTCAGCATGATCATTCGAACTTATTCCATATGATCACTGCCAACTCATCATTTTTTAGCAGCCCCAACTTGGGGCCACTTAGGAAGCAGCATCTCCCTGAGAAATAAACATTCAGATGTTATCTATCAGTTGAATCAAGACATCATCAAAACACTCATTTGTGAGCAGAATCTAGTTGAAAGACGGCATACTAAATAATTCTGGAGGAAATGTTACTCAGACAACAGTGCCCACTGCCTGTATTTATGGTTTATTTACAGTTTTACTTTCTGTGGTCTCAGTTACCTGTAGCCAACTGCAGTCTGAAAATACTAAATGGAAAATTCCAGAAATAAACAAGTCATAAATTTTAAATCACACACCTTCCTGAGTAGCATGATGAAATCCCACTCCATCATACCTAGGAAATGAATCATGCCTTTGTCCAGCATATCCACACTGTATACACTACCTGCCTGATAGTCACTTGACAGCTGTCACAGTTATCAGACCCTCTGTTACAGACTCACAGAGCTCGTGTTTAAGTAATCCTTATTTTACTTAAATGCCCAAAGTACAAAAGTTGTAATGCAGGCAACTACGCCAGCAGGAAACTGTACAATGTTTCCTTTAAGTGAAAAGGTAAAAGTATGGAAAAGTTGGGGGAAGAAAGAGATAAATCAAGAAAGCACAGTCACTTAATCTATTGCACAATATTACTATAATTTATCTATTTTATTATTATGATTAATCTCTTACTATGTTTAATTAATAAATTAAATACCATAGGTATGTATTTGTGTCAGCCAGGTCCATTTCTGTAACAAAATACCAGAGATACTCAAAGAAGAAAGTTTTATTTCCTCTCAGTTTGGGAGATTTCAGTTTATGACTGACCGGCTCCCTTGCTGCAGGCCTGTGGCCGCACATGGTGGCAGGAGTGTCTACTAGAGCAAACCACTTACCGCAGGGTGAACTAGGGTCCCACCACCCCTTCAAGGGCACACCCTGAATGACCTGAAGTCCTCCCACTCCACAACCAGCACTAAGCTGGTGGCCAAGCCTTTACCACCTGGGCCTCTAGGGGAACATCTCAATATAAATAGGAAAACTTGATACACTAGGGCTTAGTACTACCCACAATTTAGCAGCCACTGGAGATCTTGTAGCATGTCCCCAAAAAGTACCACAGTAGTCTGGAGGAATAAAACAACAAACCATCTTTTAGTTGCAACTTTCGAACACACTCATACCCTTTTCATCCTTAGAAGGGGTAATAAAATACTCATATACCTCTTGCTTTAGGCTTAAAAGTTCATCTGCATACAAGAGGTGAGCAGGGAGTTGAGGACTGGGCAGTTCTGTGCTGGCCAAGAGTTGGCTAAGCTCTACCTCAGGTGCCTGGAGTATAAGGAAATTCCTTTTGGACTGTACAGATAAAAGGCTAGGTAAGCAAAAGTGGGCAGTCAGTATCCTAGTTTCCAGGCCAGATCTCGGCAAGAAATAAGCAAGTGCAGGGCCAGAGTCAATAGTCAGAATAGGATGAAGCACAAATTCACAATGGACATAGTACCAGAGCTGGGCACGGATCCAAGAGGGAGAGAGGGGATGATGATGGAGACTCCTCAGTGTGTTGTCAGCTTTCTGTTACTATAACAAAATTCCTGACAAATCAACTTGAAAGAGAGGAAGGTTTAATTTGGCTCTTTATTTTTCAGTCCATAAGTGGTTGCCTCCATCATTTGGGGCCTGTGGTGAGGCAAACAGTATGGCAGAAAGCACATGATGGACCAAAGCTGTTCAATTCATGGCAGCCCAAAAGCAGAGAGGATGGGGCTGGAGTCCCAAGACCCCTTTCTTCAAGGGCACACCCTCAAGGACCTAACTTCCTCCCACTAGGCTCCACCTTCTAAAGATCCCACTACCTCTCAATAGTGCCACAGGCAGGCAACCAAGCCTTTGAAACGTGAGCCACTGGAAAACACTGCAAATGTAGGCAATAGCTCTTTGGAAGACAAAGAGGTGTCTGTGGGGACCTCACCATAGTTCGTGGATGGGGCACTGTGGAGCAGACCTGCCCTCATGCCAACAGCAACCTACAGAAGCTCCGCAGCTGACTCCATGCAGCAGTAGCATCTCTCTCTCAAGTACAGAGATGCAGCAGGCGGACCTGAGATGACAACAGCCAGTCCCCCTTCCTCCCAAACACCCAGCAAGAAGATGATTTAGACAGAAAACAAGTATCTTTGAAGTTCATTGAGAAAACAATTACTGAAACAAGATTTTTTTAATGACTCAAACCTTCTCATTTATTATCACCAAATGAGCTAAGACTTCCTTCACCTAGCACACTCCAGAAGTGAGCACAGTACACGTCCCTGTTCTTAAACCAAGCACCCGCGTGTAGCAGGAGCGCAAGGCTTCCTGGAGGCTACTCACCCATGCCTTGTCTTCCTAAAACAGCAACTGGGGAAGATTTGTGGGGAAGAGTTAACTAGTCAGAAGAGTTAACTGTTAAAACATTTAACATGGAACCTCCCCACAAAGCTGTGGAATACAGTGAAAGCATCAAAACAGTTTTAGGGTGACAGGCCAAGCAAACAGGTCAGGCTTGCAGAGGCCACTCGACCTCCCCCCACCTCCTCCACCTCCTTGTGAGAGTATCTCATGGCTCTCCTCTGCTCTTAGAACTTGAGTGGCAACTGTAAAACACGGGCCATGGAAGTATATCCAACTGTGTCCGTACACACCCAGACTTTTCAGCCATTCTTGGCTGTTCTTTCAACACGTGCCCTTTCTCCGCACTGGCCTGCCCTTCCCATGCGTGTGAGGTTCGGAGCAGCAGGAGACTCTGCCTCCCCAGGGCCTGGAGGTGCCAACCCCAGCTGCCCTCTTTGGCTGACTGCATGAGCAAACTTACTTGTGCCAGTTTACCTGCCTTTGGCAGATCCCTGTCCCTCACCAAACTTCCTTTTCTAACATGCTAATGAAACCATTTAAGTCCAAGCATATTATGCCCAAAATAAAAAGTCTCCAAGGGAGACAGAGGCAAAGCTGACCAATGGCCATGGGACACGATGCCTTTTTTATAAATTAAGATTATTTTCCTTTTTTGGTCCCAGTTCTCATATATGCTAAATAGCTGAGTTAGCCAGATTAGCTACATGTCAAAATAAGAAATGCTTCTGTATGCAGCTCTGTAAGACTCTGAAATCCTCCAGTAAACTACTGGCGAAAAATGGGTACATTTTAACCAAAGAATATTCATGACCTGCAATAAGCAAATGCTAGCAACTACCATCCTCTAGAAAAATGCACACAGCAGAGCCTATTACAAATGGAAATCAGACAAAGTAAAAACACTTCCCTAAATATACCAAAGCTAACTTCTCCAACTACTCCACTCTGTTGTTAGCTGACACCGCACACACACAAAAAAACCATTTGTTTTTTAAATATAAAATCCACTTCAATGCTAAAAATCCAAATTCTCTTTCTAGGAACACAATTTCCTTCTTCAAATTATTTTCAAATTTAGAATTCTAGTTTGCCTCTAAGACATTTTGTAGGGTTTCCTCAAACAAGATAACTAAACGCATGGTTCTGACCTGTAAGGTAAAACCTCCAACAACGTGGCTCTAGAAACTGTAATCACATGCATGTCTTAGCTAACAGTGGGTTAGCAGTGTCTGACTGCTACATTCAAGTCTTCAGACTGGGCACTAGATACACCAAAAAGCACATGCTTCACCCACCATTCCAGAAAAGGTACACAAGACATCACATCTAGAAAAAAAAAATAGCATGTGAACCAAGTGACGACTAAGAACTATAGTGTGAAACCAAGAGTAAACTGGTCCCACAAGATGGGAATGGGAGTTCCGTGCAGGTGAGGTTCTGAAGGAGAATGGGCACTGAGGATGGGAAGGGGGAACCTCCCACTCACTGGAGAACCACAACTCACAGGTACAGGGGAAGGGATATAGGTGTGAACAAGCCAAATTCAGACCAACTGAACAAGACAACCTCAGGGGAAGAAAAGTTAGAGACAGTATGCTTATGCATCAAAATTGTCACAATGGAGGTGAACATTTTGCTTCAGAATAACAGTTTAATTAACTACCATATCCATCTTCATAAACAGTACCCATGAAATCTACTTTATACTTTCATTGCTTTTTCAATATCAGTAGGTAAATCTCAATGTTGGCTCAAACCCTCAATCATAATGAAATCTATGATTTCATACAAATTCCAAGTCAAGAACGCTTCTTGAGTTTCTGGGAAGGAAGGAAGGAAGGAAGGAAGGAAGGAAGGAAGGAAGGAAGGAAGGAAGGAAGGAAGGGAGGGAGGGAGGGAGGGAGGGAGGGAGGGAGGGAACGAGGGAAGGAAGGAAGGAAGGAAGGAAGGAAGGAAGGAAGGAAGGAAGGAAGGAAGGAACGAACGAACGAACAAGGGTTCCTGAGGGCTGCCCATTAAAAAATAACTTGATGATCAATAAACTACAATTCTTATACTTTCTAGGGCCTGCAAGAAGCAAGAGAAATATCCAAGTGCCTTTCTAATTCCCCCAACTCCACCATAATGAATAATGCACTCATGAAAGTGGATAAGCACCAAAGGCTGAAGAGGCGAGCAGCACACCTGGTGGGAGAAACAATACCAGGATATTAGAAGTAAATGCATTAATTTTTGCAATTAAAAATGCAACCGATGAATTAAACAGCAAATTAAGCACGGCTCATTTGATCTAAAACCTAGAGTGAAGGAAATACCTAGAATGCACCTCACAAAAAGAAAGCAAAGCAGAACAATGATTTTCATACATACATAGAAAAAGAAAGAAATTTTTAAAAATGAAAAAAGAAATGGAAATGAGGAGGTAAGCAACAGAGAGGAGCAACGAGAAGATGCAATACATGGCTACCTGGAACGCCAGAGGAGCACAGAAGAGAGCAGCCTTTGAAGACAGAATGCACAAATCTTTGAAGCAGTCTTTGAAAAAGAGGCACAAACCCACAAAAGAAGCACATCACACCAAGCTTATTTATAAAAAGGAAACCACACAAAATACACTGTGGTCAAATTACAGAACACCAAAGTCAAAGAGTTGATCTCAAAAACTACCAGAGACAGAGGACAGACCTGCAAAGCAACTACACTGACAAGCTCCTCAAGAATAGCAGGGGCCTGAAGACAACAGAAGAGTATCTTCAAAATGCCAATCAACTGGCTTTACAGGAAATACAGGGCAAAATAAAAATAAAAACATTTCCAGATGATAAAAAAACTAAACCTTTCTATCAATAGTCTGAGATGTCTAAAGGATATACTTAAGGGAGAAAAAGAAGTTTTGAGAAAGAAAGTTCTCAGAAAGAAGATTGATGATTAAAAAAAAAAATTGGTAAAGATGTAAGTATAAAACTAAACAACGTCATCTATATGAAATAACAATGTTCTATTTTATGGCATAATAAGACGCTGGAAAATAGTAGAAGGTGAGGGATGAATCAGAGTTTTAAGATTCTAAAGTTCTTGTATCATCAAAAGTGACATTAATATTGATTAACTTCAGATCTTAAGTATGTGTGATTTAAAGAACAGCCACTTTGAAACTGGAAATAACAAACAACCTCCAAACTCAATCGGCAATGTTTTAAGTAGACAGACTGTGGCTGGAGCATTAATGAGTTTGACCAAAAATAATTTCAAAATAATGTCAAAGCGGTCAATAAAGAACAGACAAAGTGTTAAAGGTGTTGCCATGTGTCCATCACCACAACCCACCATACTGGAGATGGAACCCAAGGCCTCACCAATGAGCTACATTCCCAGCCTGACAGTCAACAGCTTTCCAAGGGTCTCAAGAGCAGTTTAACACTTGAGCTAGGATTCTAGAACCCTCTTGAGAATCATAAGAAAGCTCTTGGTAGTCTCAGAAAAAATGTTCATACAAAGTTGTACAAATTTCCATTCAAATCCAGTAGACACTTCCCAGACTCCCCAGAAAACATGAACTCATCCAGCTGGAAAAGCTGAAGAGAATCAGATTAAGTGAGAGAAGGCAAAGTTAGAAGTTCTGCCATGAAAAAAGCACATGGCAAACTAAGTGTAAAGGACTGGCACAGGCATGTTGAAGTCAGGGGTCTTGTAATTCACTCTTCCAATGAAGTAATTCAACACTCATGCAACTCCTGCAATATTTAATGACCTCAAAATGATGCTTAGCTAAAGCACTCACACTCCAGCAAACACGCTACCACACAAAGATGACACCAACAGAAACTGCAATGCCCTTAGCCAACTGCCTTGTGTGTTCAAAGTTCTCCTTCCTGGAATGGCTTCAGTTAATAGCCAGCAATGGTCAAAGACTCTGTAAAACGGGCCAGCCCACCGCTGAGCTGGGCTGATCTCCTGACCTTCCCACCTCCACTCAGAGCCTAGGTGTCCAAAAGGTGGGGTCCAGAAGTTCCAAAATCTACCAGCGTTCTAGGAAAAAAAGCTTCCTGAAACAGATTTTGGTCTCCATCCAAACTGTGAAATTAGAAAGGCTAATAATCTGAATTTTAAAAGGACCCCCCAATGATCTTGTTCCACTCATGAACACACAAAACAGAAAAACTATTACTTAGGATTTACAAAAGATTGCCTAATTTGAGAACTGACTTTGTGCATCATAGATAGTCAAAATGACGAACCAGAAAACTGCAAATAAAGTGTTCCTATATACCCTGAAAATGGACTCCATGGATGTGAATCCGTGGTTAAGCACCCTGGGGGTTCAATCCCAAATACAAAAAAAAAAAAAACATGGAGCATGAGGAGATATCAATGACTCTGACACACCACTACAAGAAAAGAACAAAATTTGTTCTGTACTCAGGGATTAAAGCAAATTTAAACGAACAGCTCATGAGATGTCTTCACATGCTTGTTTAGGCAAATGAATAAATTTCCTCAGAAATCCACAACATGAAGATCATTCAAGATAACCCAGAAAGTTTCAAAGCACACATACTGTCTGACTTCACTGACCCACCACTCAATTTATAGAAACCTCCCCACCCCATTCTGGTGATCACAATCACCAAGGTTATTTTTTTCAATTGTGTGAGTATATCTTTCTTGGTGCTACTTCACTTACACAACCACATGCACATACAATTTCCAACTTTGTCATCAATACAAACACACACATCTGCATGTGCACACACACCGGGGCCAATTCAATCTGCACTGTGTATTTTCCATAATCAAAAGCTGTGGATGTTTTCCCTTTTTTGAGGGGGGTACCAGGCTTTGTAAAACTCAAAAGTCTACCTGCTAGTCAGTCATACATATATAGTATTCAGCAGTTTAATTTTGCTCATAATAAATATTATGAACCAAAATAAAATGAAATGCCACCAGCAACATTATTGAAAAAATAAAAAAAGAAACCCGCTGCTAACGTGCCTCGTACATTTGATCACTGGATAAAGTGAGGTCCTTTTTATCTCAGCTTTCTTTGATAAAATAATCAAGTCACTGGATACTTTCAAATGAAATCCCAACTCTCAAAGTTTTAAGAAAAATACGATGAGTTTCAGGAAATGAAAGGTAGGTGGCTTGTTTGGTTTTTGTTCTTCTCTAAGAACGGAAGAAGAGCTGGGTGCAGTGGCATGTAGGAGCGCATGCCTACAATCCCAGCAGCTCTGGAGGGTGAAGCTCCAGGAAGATCACAAGTTCAAAGCCAGCCTCAGCAACTTAGCAAGGCCCCAGGCAATTTAGTGAGACCCTGTCTCAAAATACAAAATAAAAAAGGCTAGGGACTGGGGTTGTGGCTCAGCACTAGAGCACTCACCTCGCACATGCAAGACCCTGGGTTCGATCCTCAGCACCACATACAAAAAAATAAATAAACAAGTGAAATAAAGGTGTTGTGTCCAACTACAACTAAAAAATAATAAATATTAAAAAAAAAAAGGCTGGAGATATGGCTCAGTGGTTAAATGTCCCTGGGTTCAATTCCCAGCACCCCCCTCCAAAAGAAAAGAATGGAAGAAGACATTTCATTGGATGAAGTAATCACTTCCCAACTTGTCACAGCATTTCATCAACTATAAATTGCTATCACTGGTAATGTCAATAGCCTCACGGATGTTCAGTCATCATCATCATACTCATTTTACCGATGACAAAGCTCAGGGGAGGCAGCTACTTGACAAGTCACATAGCTATTAAGTAGAAGGGAAGAGTGGTATTCAAAACCTCTACGAGAGCCAGAACAGAAGGCCTTTAATCACTCAGCCTCCAACCTCCACAGGCTCCAGCTCTCCTGTACAGCTCAGTTCCTGAGTGGATGCCACCTTCTCAAGCAAGGGTTACAACCTGTGACCTACAGGCCCAAGCCAGCCCACTGGCTGTCTTTGTGGAACCTGTGAGTCAAGGACAGTTTTGACATTTTTAAGTGGAGAGAAAAAGAGCATTTCATGACACATAGAAATGAAATTCTAACTTCCAGTGCATTCTATGGCTGCTTCTGTACTCACAACACAGCTGAGTAGCTGTGGTGAACACTGTATAGCCTGCAAAGACTACAGTATTGCCTATAAACCCCCTTACATACAGAGTGCCATTTAAGGGTGCTTGGTAATGCACATACAATCTAAAAAGGTGTAAACCATGACATCAACAATTCAAGATGTGGAGATGGGATGGTGGCTCAAGCTGTAATCCCAGCAACTTGGGAAGCTGAAGCAGGAGGATGCCAAGTTTGAGACCAGACTCAAAAACTTTGTCAGAGAGACCCTGTCTCAAATAAAAAAAAGGGGGAGAGGCATATGCAGTGGTTCATGCCTGTAATCCCAGGGACTTGGGAGGCAGAGGCAGGAATATCACAAGTTTGAGGACGACGGCCTCAGCAATTTAGCAAGGCCCTCAGCAACTTAATGGGACCCTGTCTTTAAGTAAGTAAATAAATAGGGATGTAGCTTAGTGGTAAAGCACCCCTGGGTTCAATCCCCAGTACCATTAATAAATAAATGGCTGGGGTGTGGCGCAGTAGTAGAGCACCCCTGGGTTCAATCCCTAGTACCAAAAAAATTTTTTTTAAATCAAAATATGAGACAGGGAGTAAAAGTGTAGTCTTTTTTGTGAGCAAAATTAAGTTGTTATATTGGCTTAAAATAACCTATCATGCTGGTGGTGTAGCTCAGTAATAAAGCCTCTGGCCTAGCATGCACATGGTCCTGGGTTCAATCCCTAGCTGGGGAAAAAAAAAATCTGAAAATAACCTGTTATACATATAAAATGCTTTTTATAATGTTCATGGTAACCACAAAGAGAAAACTCATAATAAACAGAGAAAAAAATGAAAAGCAAGGAATCAAAACATAATACTAGAAAGACATTAAGAGAAAAAAAGGACTCATGACGTACCTAGAGAACAATTACCAAATGGTATCCCTAGGTCTTCACCTGTCAATAACTGCCTTGAATGCAAACAGATTAGACTCTTCAACAGAAAGGCAGAGTGGCTGAACGGATTTTAAAAAACTCCGACACAACCACAAGTGCTCCCCAATTCATTAGGCCCTGATAAACCCATTTTAAGTTGAAAATACTGTTTAGTCTAAAATGCATTCAACACGCCTGGCCTGCAGAACATCGAGACTTAGCAACAGAGCACGCTGCAGAGCGTCGGTGTTCCCCACGACTCCAGGGCTCACAGCCCCTGCCCCTTGTAGTGAGAGGACCACACCACACACCACAGCCCAGGAAAAATACAAATTCAAAATGCAAAGTAAGGTTTCTACTGAATGTGTATAGTTTTTGCACAATAATAAAGTCAAAAGATCTTAAATCGGGCCATTTTGCCCACAAGGGACTCACTTTCACTTGAAAGTGGAGGGATGGCAAAGACAACCCTGCCGATGGAAACCAAAAGAGAGCAGGGGTAGCTACGCTTTGATCAGATGAAGTGGATTTTAAATCAAACTGTAAGAGACAAGGGCACTGTGCAATTATGAAGGGCAACAGTTTAGCAAGGATGTAACAATTGTAAAAGAAAGGCGAACAGAGCTGAAGGAAGAAACTGGCTGTAACACAAGGGTAGAAGGGCACTTTTAACAGCCCCACTTCCAGCCACAGGCAGAGCATCCACAAGGAAACACTGGACTTCAACCAAGGAAACCCCACACTTTAGAACAAATGGACCTAAGAGACATGTGCACAGAACATTCCATCCAACATCAACAGAACACAGATTCTTCCCAACTGCACCCAGAACATTCTCCAGGACAGATCACACAGGAGCCCACAAAGAAGTCTTAACAAATTTAAGAACACTGAAACTGCATCGAGTATCTTTCTTCCCTGAACACAGTGGTATAAAACTGGCAATGATTAACAGAAGGAACTTCAGAAAATTCACAAATACATGAAAATTAAACATGCTCCTGAACAACCAATGGGGAAATGAGGAGATTTTTAAATTTGGAACAAAAATGGAAACACAATACAAAACCTCTGGGATTCAGCAAAAGCACTTTTAAGAGGGAAGTGTATAAGCAATAAATACACATCAAAAAGGACCTTAAACTAGTGACCAAACCTTCTGCCTCAACAAACTAGAAAGACAAGAACAAATAAAAGTCCAAAATCAGTAAAAGGAAGGAAACAATAAAGATCACAACAGAAATAAATAAAACTTAAACTAGAAAAATAGAAGATATAAAATGGACCTAACAAGAGCAACTACGAACAGAGTAGGGAGGAAGAGCAGGAAGAAAAGATTAACTTTAAACAGAGACATGAGATGGGAGGGAAAGAGAGAGAAAAGGGAAATTGCATGGAAATGAAGGGAGACCCTCATTGCTATACAAAATTACATATAAGAGGTTGTGAGGGGAATGGGAAAATAAACAAGGAGAGAAATGAATTACAGTAGATGGGGTAGAGAGAGAAGATGTGAGGGAAGGGGAGGGGGGATAGTAGGGGATAGGAAAGGTAGCAGAATACAACAGTCACTAATATGGCAGTATGTAAAAATGTGGATGTGTAACCGACGTGATTCTGCAATCTGCATTTGGGGTAAAATTGGGAGTTCATAACCCACTTCAATCTAATGTATGAAATATGATATGTCAAGAGCTTTGTAATGTTGTGAACCAATAAAAAAAATAAAAAATAAATAAATAAATACATATGGATAGTCACAAAAAATAAAATAAAATGGACCTAACAGACATACATAGAACATTCCATCTAACATTAACAGAATTCAGATTCTTCCCAACTGCACACAGAACATTCTCCAGGAGAGATCATTGGGACCCCACAAAGAAGTCTTAACAAATTTAAGAACAATGAATTGTTCTTAAATAACCAATATAAACCAAATCAACAAACATTCAGACAAGAAAGAGGAACTATTTAAAATAAATAAGATCAGGGGTGAAAAAGCAGACATTACAACAGATACCAAGAAATACAAAGAATCCTAAGAAACTATTAAAATTACGCGTCGAGCTGGGCATGGTGGCCCATGCCTGTAATCCCAGCAGCTTGGGAGGCTGAGACAGGAGGATCACAAGTTCAAAGCCAGCCTCAGCAATGGTGAAGCACTAAGCACTCAGTGAGACCCTGTCTCTAAATAAAATACAAAATAAGGCTGGGAATGTGGCTCAGTGGCCAAGTGCCCCTGAGTTCAATCCCTGGTATCCCTCACCCCTTCAAAAAAAAAAATTACACGTCAACAAATTGGATAACCTAGAACTGGACTCATACAGCCTACCAAGACTGGAATTGAAACAGCAAATCTGAACACAACTAAATAAAAATACTGGTTAAATCAGGATAAAAAGGGTCCCATCAGAGTAAACATTTACTATTTATTTATTTGTTTGTTTGTTTATTTATTTATTTATTTATGGTGCTAGCAATTGAACTCAGGGACACTCAACCATTGAGCCCCATCCCCAGCCCTATGTTGTCTTTTATTTAGAGACAGGGTCTCACTGAGTTGCTTAGCGCCTCGTCATTGCTGTAGCTGGCTTTGAACCCGCGATCATCTGTCTCAGCCTCCCCAGCCGCTGGGATTACAGGCGTGAGCCACCATGCCCAGCTCTACCAAATATTTAAAGAACAAACACCACCTTCTAAAATCTCTCTCAAAAAAAAAAAAAAAAAAAAAAAAAAAGCTGAAAAGGAAGGAATGCTTCCAAATTCACATGATGAGGCCAGTATGCCCTGGCACCAGAAACACAAGAACACAAGAAAGAAAGAATAGTACAGGCTCATATCCCTGGTGAACACAGATGTAAAATCCTCAACAAAATTGTAGCAAACCCAACTTGACAGCTGATTATCCATAAAAATCAAAATCAAGTGGATTCATCCTAGGATATAAGGATGGTTTGCCATGCCATGATACATCATGTTAACAGAATGAAGGACAAAAAATATACCATCGTTTCAACAGGTGTAGAAAAAGCATTGACAAAATTCAACATTCCTTCATGACAAAAACCCTCAACAATTAAAGAATGCACCTCAACACAACAACAGATAACATCATAACGAACGGGGAAAACACACAAGCTTTTCCTCTGAGATCTGGAACCCACTATCTTCTACTCAACTCAAGGATGCCACCATCATCTACTCAACACGGTACTGAAACCCTAGCCAGAGCAATGAGGCAAGAAAAATAAAGGGCATCCAAATTGGAAAGGAAGAAATTAAACTCCCCCAGTTTGCTGACAATGTGATTCTTCTTTGTTGTTGTTGTTGTTTTGGTTTGGTTTTTGGGAGGGAGAGGCGGGGCGGGGGGGGGGGGGGGGGAGCTGGGGATTGAACCCAGGGAGCTTTACCACTGAGGTACATCCCAGTCCAGTCCTTTTTCCCCTCAGCCTTCCAAGTCACTGGGATTACAGTCATGGGCCACGATGCCCAGACAATATTATTTTATACATAAGAACCCTAAATACACCACCAAAAAACTATCAGGGCCAATTTAGTAAAGTGCAGAATACAAAGCCAATATAACAAGAATCAGAAGTGTTTCTATGCACTAACCACAAACTATCTGAGAGAGGAAACCTCACTTATGATAACAACAATGACATAAAATACTTAGGAACAGACTGAAGAAAAAGACCTCTACACTGGAAACTGTAAAACACTGCTGAAAGAATTTAAAGAAATAAATGGAAAGATATGACTTGGAAGCAATAAAATGGCTAAAATGTCCGTCCTACCCAAAGTGAACTAATAAAGATTCAATGTAATCTCCATCGAAACCTCGATGGCATTCTTCTTCACAGAAACAGAAAAGGCACTCCTGATATTTAGGTGGCACCATGAAAGATCCCAAATAACCAAAGAGTCTTGAGCAAAGAGAACAAAACTGGCGGCATCATGCCACCTGACTTCAAAATACACTGCAAAATCACAGTAACCAGAAGAACAAGGTATTGGCATAAAAAGACAAGACAACAGGACAAACTGGAAAGCTCAAAAACATAGCTTAACGTTTACAGCCAGCTGATCTTCAACCAAGGTGCCCAGAACACACCACAGGGAAAGGACAGGATCTTCCAAAAATGGTGTTGGGAAAACGAATTGTCTACACTCAGAAGAACGATAGACTCACATCTCTCCATATTAAATCATCAACTAGAAGGAATTAAAGAGTTAAACGTAAGACCCAAAACTATGAAACTACTAGAAGAAAACACGGGGGGGGGGGTGTCTAAGACGTCATTCTGTACCATGATTGCTTTGATATGACTTCAAACACGGGAGCAACACAGACAAGTAGGTTTGTGCAAACTAAGACATCTCTTCGCAGCCAAGGAAAGCACCAACAAGAGCAGGAAGAGGCCTACAGAATGGCAGAAAGTACTCGAAAGCTGTCCTCTGATAAAGGGTTGATGACCAAACTATGCAGGAGCTCAATTCAAAGCAGGGAAAAAAACAAGGGAGAAAAAAAAAAAAAAACCTATTAAGAAATGAACAAATGACCTGAATAAACACTTCTCAAAAGACACACAAATGGCCAACAGGTTTATTAGGAATATTCAACATCACTCATCATCAGGGAAATGCAAATCAATACTTCAATGAAACTCCTGTTATAATGGCTATGCAAAAAAAATAAAAAGTAACCACGAACAAAGATGTGGAGAAAAAGGAACCTTAACACACTGCTGGTAGGAACGTAAATTAGTACAACTTTTGTTGGAAACTGTATGTAGGTTCCTCAACAAATTAAAAACATAACTACCACATGATCTAGCAATCCCTCTACTGGGTATATAACCAAAGGAAATAAAACCAGTATTGAAGAAACACCTGCACTCCCATGTTTATTACACACTGTTGACCACAACAAGATATGGACCAAGCCTGAGTTCATCAATGAAGGGAGAATATATGGTTTCTATACATAGAGGAATACCACTTAGCCATAAAAAAGGAAGAAATGCTGTCATTTGTGACAACACAGATGAAACTGGAAATCATTATATTAAGAGAAATAAGCCAGGCACAGAAAGCCAATACTATGTGAACTCATTCATATGTGGAATCTACAAAGGCTGAGCTCAGAAGTTGAGAATAGTACAGTGGTAAGGCTGGAGTAGTTGGGAGCAGGGGATGGGGGGGGGTAAGTTCAGGGGATGATGGTCGAAGGACACATAATTATAGTTAGATAGGACTAAGTTCAAGGGATCTATTAGACAACAATGGTGACTACAGTTAATGATAACACACTGTATCACTGAAAAATGCTGAGTAGATATTAACTATTCTCATTACAAAATAATTGAGATACTACTCTTCTTAACTAGCTAGATTTAACTATTCCACAATGCATTTAGACTTCAAAACATTGTTATACATAAGAAACACAATCTTATGTTAATTTTTTTGAAAGATTAACTTTTTAAATTTAAAATAAAAGGTGCTTGCTTGGCCTTTTTGTGAAAGATCTGAAGTTCTGATCTATGCTGAACCAAAAACCTGCTGCAACACGGGAGGTAAATCTATTCTATCCTTCCACTAATAAGAACACTTCAAAATTTGCAAGACTGATGGACCACCAACATTTCCAGGACTCGTTCCCTTATTGTTTTTTACAAAGCATAGTTTCAATAACCATTTAAATATTTCTAAGGTTATATTACCATATACCAGGGGCCATGCTAAGCACAGGAGGTTACTTCCTTTTAGGTGGGAAAACAAAGGCTAACCAGTTAAGCTAGCAACCCATCCTTCTACCATGCCATGAACTTAGAGACTCAACATTCCCTTAGATTTGTGAAACCTCAGGCCAAACATGAAACTTATTTTCATTTGGGAACAACTGGGAAAAAACATGGCCACTATGTCCCTTGAGCTGTCCAGAAAAGTACCTTGGTGTTCTTCCCAGCCTGTAGGACCACAGTATTCATTTACAGTTTTATATCATCACTGCCCCACAAATAAGACTGCCTTGATCAAAACAATCCAACTCTATGAATTTACAAAGAAAAACAGGACTCAGTGAGGAAAAACAATTAAAACCTCAGTTACCATACAATAACAACCATCACTTACTAAGTGCTTGCAGTGGGAATTGTAGGATACACTTTATGTATTTTCTTATTTAAACGTCACAGCTCTACGAGGGAAACACTGATCCCAATTTCACAGAGGAGGAAACAGGGCATTCAGGGCTAATTTACCCAAGGAGACACTGCTGGAATTCAATAACTAGTAGTCTAATTCCAAATCCAGGCTCTCAACCACAATGCAAAACTTTTACATGTCAATTTTTAATAGCAGCCGACCCGGGTGGCCCGCGCCTATAATCCCAGTGGTCTGGAAAGCTACGACAGGAGGACTAGGAATTCAAAGCCAGTCTCAGCAATGGAGAGGCTCTGCGCAACTCAGTGAGACCCTGTCTCTAATCAAAATACAAAATAGGGCTGGGGATGCAGTTCAGTGGTTGAGTGCCTCTGAGTTCAATCCTGGGTACCAAAAAAAAAAAAAAAAAAGAAAGAAAATTAATAGTAGTATAGTCACAGTGCTCACTACAAGAAGTTAGAACTAAAAGCCTAAAAGATACTGGCCGCTAGGCACTTACTATATGCTATATCTCTTTACACATATCACTCCTCCCCCCCCCCAAAAAAAAACCTAACAAAACAAACAACAACAATTTAAAAAAAAAACCCAGAATGGAAAGTTCGACTGTGCAGATGCATCATTTCTTTGCAATGTACTTATTTCTTCCCCAGTAGCTGCTCCTTGAGGGCATGAACATTCTCACTACTCCATCTTCTCAATGGAACCTCCATACAGCACTCAATAGAACCTCCATACAGCACTCAATAAACATGCTAAATGAATACAAAACAGTACTAATTGTTACTTGTAAGTAATTTCTGCTAGAAAAATAGCTAGTAGAAGAGAAAGTTGAATATAGAGAATAAATTTTTAAAAATGTAATTCATCAAGCAGCACTAGTGATGAATTCATTGTCTTAGGTTCATTTTTATAGGCATAGATACAACTTATGTATAAGGTGCTACTCTCATCCAAACACCAACTGAACCCATTACTTAAAATCACAAAACCAAATGCAAGAGTGAACACCAAAGACTAAACTACCCAAGAATGATCTAATACAGAAAGTAAAATCCCTCCTACTTCATCCTACGTACTTTCCCACTGTAGGACGTTGCTGGTAAAACCTCAAGCGTTCATCCTAGCCTCTACTCTGGGCCTTCCCCACACAAAACACTTATCCTTCCTAGAAGGGAAGCTTCTAGGGAAGCTTAGATCCTCGAAGGATCTAAGACAGCATTTTGAATACACTAGGACACAACTAGTATGTAAAACGGTTGAAAATAATGGAACATTTTCAGTACCAGCTAAGGCACACTGATCACACACAATGTAGGGAGAGGCAACAACCTACTATTAGTCTACAGAAGGCAGCCTCCTCTGGATAACTTTACAAACACTTGCTTTTTAAAACCAACAAAAAAAGTTGCTAAAGACTATCACTGTCAACAAAGCTCCATTCCAAGACAATAGCAAAAACAATCTGAAGACACCACACCTTGGAAGGATCACTTAGGGCCAAGGGACTCTACATGTTACAGACGCTTACACCCAGGTCCCTAAACACCAGGTCCCTAAAGGCACCATAGAGATGAGTGTAGAGAATAGCCAGAAGTTTTAAGGCTCTTAAAAAGATGCATTTACAAGTACGTGTGAAGCAGGAGAACCATCTATCCAAACTAACAGAATGCCTGCCACAGTTCTGTAGTCTCAGCAAGTCTACTTTGAACTACATCAAGAAGTTAAATCAAGACATACAAAACATGCCCAAAGATCCAAATGGATAACTCTCGAAGTTGAAGCTGGCAAACCCACCGCCCATAACTTAGCGTGCTGATTGTACCCTTTCTTATTTGCAACGCTGCGGCGACGGTGTATCGGCGTTAAATTTAAATTTCCTGGCTCTGGCCACAATGCTAACCTAATTAAAGCATGTGGTCACCGTTTAGCATTTTCGGTGCGATATTTTGCATCGCTTTAGTTAGCAGTAGAGTCGAGACAGTTGCCTTGGTTCTCCTGCCCCCCCCCCCACCAGAGACAAAACCCTCTCCCAAATGCTTTATTAAATGGACAGGAAAAACACCACCACCCGCCTTGCACCGCCCACAGACCCCGCCAAGCGCCCACAGGGGCTTCACTCCCATTGCCCGCGCCACAAACACTTCGGGCTCAGTCTAAGCAAGTCACTAATGTCAGCGCTACTTCCCCACGGCCGGGACCCCTATCCGGCCCGACAACTCCAGGAGCCCCCACCCCGCCCGCTGGCCCCTCGGAGCAGCGTGGCTCGGGGTCCCCTTCGCACACATTTCCCGTCCAGCAAACTGCGGCCGCGGCGGGGGAGGGGCCGCGGCGGGCGCCGGCGGCGGAGCGGGGCCGTCGGGCTGGCAGCGGCCGGGCCGGGGAGGGGCGGCGCGGCGGCGACGGGGCACGGCCCGAGGGTCCGGGGGGAGGGGAGGTACCTCGTACAGCTCCTCGGAAGCCATGGTGGGCGGCGGAGTTGCGGGCGCGCGGGCGGGCGCGGCGCCGGGCGGCCGACACTTTGTTTCAGTTGGGTCCCTGCGTGGCCTGCGCTTCCTGCTCCCGCTGCCGGCGCCGGGCGCTGTGCACGGACGAGCCTCTCCACTCCGCGGCCAGTGCGGGCCGGCGGCGGCGGCGGCGGGGTTGTGCGCAGGAGCAGCTGCGCAACGCGCCCTGGGCGCCCCGCGCTCACTCCCCGGCGGGCCGGCTGGGGCTTGGGCTCGGGCTCATCGCGCCCCGCCGCGGGGCCAAGCGGGCTGAGGCGGGCGCGGCGGCGGTGCTGGCGGCGCGGCCGGATCCGCGGCTCCCCCTCTCCGGTGTAGTGCAAAAAGCTTCCTACTTGCGACCAAAAAACCTAACCTGGCTACTGAGCATGCCCAGTGCGGCCACCCGGCCCGGCGGAGCCGCGCTCCCGCGCTCCGGGTTTTCGGGACGCCCTCGCGGGAGGGGCCGGGAGGTGGCGGGGCGGGGCGGCGGAGGGGAGCAGTAGGCTCCGTTCCGGGCCTGGGCGGGCGGGCTGGCGGACGGCCGGGAGCCAGCCAGCAGGAAGGGGAGGAGCCGGCGTGGTGGGCGGGGCTCAGAAGAGCTGTGGGCGGGGCAAGGCGGTGGGCGGTACTCTGGCTTCCCCGAGTCCCGCTCGCGGGGGTCGGCCCAACTGTGGCGCCGCCCACCGACCAGCCTAGACGTGGCTGCAGGCTGGTTCTGAGAGGAAGGGACCAGGACCTCGAGGACCCAGGAGAAGGGCGGTGGTGCCCACTGGGACAGGCATCGGCGAGCCGAAGTTGGGCAGGGGACCTTGTAGACTTAAAGGCCTGCGCCCCGACGGCAGCGGCCGCACCGCCTAACGCGCGCCTCTCCCGGGGATGGCAGGGCTGCCGCCTCTGTGCGCCCGCCTCTGTCCGCGAGTCCGGGACAAGTCAGCCAGCGCGCTGAGGCCAGCGGCGTGGCCAGGTGGAACCCCAGCCCCACCACG
The DNA here is from genome assembly GCF_964194105.1 of Spermophilus citellus. Lineage (NCBI taxonomy): Eukaryota > Metazoa > Chordata > Mammalia > Rodentia > Sciuridae > Spermophilus > Spermophilus citellus. The sequence continues at coordinate 19,962,181 of NC_138186.1, forward strand.
TGCCCGCCTCCCCGGAGGCCGCCGCCAAGACCCGGAACTCGGACTCGCGCCCCGCCGAGTGTCTGGGCGCGCTCCGGAGGGCACGCTGGCTGGGCCGCCGGCCGGGGGTGGGAGCCGGGGGGCGGGAGCCCGACGCCGCGGAGGGCGGCGCGAGGGCGCGGCTGCCCGGGCTCTGCCTCCGGGTTCCTCTTGGAGTGTCCACCTCCTTCGAAGGGGAGCTGGGACCGGAATCTGAACTCGGGTTCTAATGGAAGGAAGCTGTCAATGGTGGTACTCGTTGGGGGCATGGTGTGGACAACTACGCGACAAGCCTTCTCCGCCACAAGGTTTGAAGGGCCGGCCCTTCCCGCAGCCTACAGGGGAGATGGCCAAAGTGAGCCCCGCTCGCAGGGCTACCTGCCGAAGCTCACCTGCGGGGAACTAGACGTTTCACCATCTGTGGGGAAAGGAAAAGGGGCTTCCGGGCCGGACTCCCCCAAACAGCCGGCAACTCCGAACCCTCCCGCCAAATACGGCGGAACTTCCCCCCACCGGGCCCTGCAGAGACTTTTTTCATGTTCTTCCCCAGACCCTACATCTGGAAGCCTTCACCAGTTCCTACATTTCTTCCAGTGAACCCTCTCCAGGCACCCATTCCTTAGTGCTCAAGCCTAACCAACGTCTCGGCCACCAGGCTCCTCCAACCAGTCCGATTGTGCCGGAACAGCGTTTTAACCACCACAGACCTCGCGGAGTTTCCTGACCTCCCCACGCCCAGAAACAAGGACAACGCTAGACCATAAGTCAAATCATCGCCGCGTCTTTTCACACGGATGTCTCTACCTACGGCTCCCACTGCCTGAAAGCCCCTTTGGAACCTTGAATTCCCAGCTCCGACGTCATTTCACAAAGCATGGTCTTCTAGACTTCCTCCCTTTCCAGGGGCTTCCGAAGCACCCATGCGTGCTCCATGGCAGAACTTATTTCAGTATGTTTTAATGTTTATCCGTTCTTCGCCCCACCCCCATCTCTAGACCATGACCTTCAATTAGACCTCAACTTCCAATTTGACTCTTCGGCTCGTAGCACCGTCCTATACATACAAAACAAGTCGTTATGTCCAATCAGTGGAATTTAAGTGTTTACGAGAAAGCCAGTTACCCACACGTCCAATTCTCATTATCAAATTCCTTGAATCACAAAGCCTCCAACTCATCTGCCAGTCCAGACGTCTTTCCCTAAGGGTCCGATTCTCTGACTCCCCTCCAAATAGCACTTCTTTCCCCTCATTTAGCATTTCCATTATTTGCTACACTTGGCGATTATCTTCCTAGGTGTGCCAAGCACCAATATAAATGATAAGCTCCAATTCATCGATATAAATTGCAAGCCCTTTGAAGGTAAGGAGCAGGATTTTATACATTTGAGAAGTCTCAAAGCAATTAGAACCCATACTAACACTATAGCAAGTGCTCAGATACTTGCAGGTGATGTTTTTTAAAGAAAAAAAAATCACACAAAATAAACTCTTGATATAAAAGAGAATCCTCGATATAAAATGAACAGATACATCTCACATATAAACCTATATACAGCGATAGATCAATATAAATATGAGTGTTTCTTCTTTTTCCCAGGACCAACCTACTGATTGCCACTTTCAGAACAGAAATTGTTAAGCATTCACATGATGCTCCATCATGGACTCAATGTTAAATGTTAAATATATTATCTCTAAAGAGCCTCAAACACTATCACTTTTGCCCAAGGAGAGAGGGCAAGTAGGAAGGAAACCCATCCATGACAACCATATTCAGATACTGAGCTACTACATACAGAGAATGGTGATTCTTCTCATTGTGTGTGTGTGTGCGCGCGCGCGCGCGCGCACGCGCTCGCAAAAGGGGCGATTTACAGCCTAAAACAGGTAACTCAAAAAAGTCAATTTACATTAGACCTTTAATCTTGGTTATCTGGATTAAGTATATTGCCATGGGTAGTCATCCACGTTAAAAGTATTACCATTGGTAGCATCTGTACCAAGGTTGGGGCAAGCCAGCCTCTAAACTCAGCTCCACCACCTCTCTCCTCCAACAATGAGGGCTCCCACCAACGCAGAAAAGGCCAGTACTAGGGTACCCAACTAGTGACTGAGTAGTTGGCCACGTTTTCTATTGTCCACTTTTGTTCATCTCACCTGCTCTTCTGGCTGCCCTCCACTTAAAACATCCCCTAGTTTACTGAATGCTATTTTAATTTGTTTTTTATTTCATCAGTTCAATTTATCTTACTTTTAAGCAAATTCTGCTTTCCTCTCTCACTTTTTAATATAAACGACATTTTATCGATGCTCATCACTGAAGTAAATATGCCCGATATCACTGAGTGGCTTTGAATTTATATCATCTTTTATGAAATAGTGAAGTTTTACAGTAGTTACCATGACCACGTGTGTGGGTGCTCTTTACAAAAGTACTTTCTCGGTGGATTGAGAAAAGCGAAATCACATTCCCTAAACATCAGGAAGACTGTACCAAAAATACACATTGTACAATAGAATGTGCTTATAAAGATATAGCCATTCTAAAAGATTATAGAAGTGGTCAACAAGAGAGATGACGGACACACATAATTATAATACACATCTACCAGCAATAAACTCCAATGCTTACCTGACCTGAGCCAGTGATGGAGATCCACATAATCCATTTTACACCTTTTCCAAATATATCCAAACAACTGATAATCCACAACCAGTCTACCCAAGACTCTTCAGATATGGAATCACAGACGTTTTCTATCTTGGAAGAACAATGACTAAAATCTTAAATTTGAGGTCTTCTCCTTTCCCCACCCAACAGCCAAACTGGCCACTCCTTCCTTTCTCCCTCGGTAATCTGCATTTCATCTGCATTTGAATCCCAAGGCACGGAAGAGGAGGTGGGGGATGGGACTTTTAAGACAAAAGAATCCAAAATCTTGCAACCACTGCTCCCCAAGCCAAAAGCAGTTTAAGCTTGGGTGGCTGTGAAAAGATGTAAGTCTTGAGTCCCTTCAGCAGTTTTGTATCCCAAAAGCATACTCTATCTTCACAACCTGCTCCAAAACTCAAAATTTAATTGTGGATTTTATGGGGAAGGGACCTAAGTTTGTTTGTTTAAACACACTGAGAGTAAAAGGAAATCACTGTTCTTGTTATAGCATATCCATTCCATAAACGTTGGTGGACTATCTATCCATCTCAATCAGTCAAGAAAGTAAGAACATTGCAAACCTGAGATGCAAAAAAGAGAAATAGAGAACCAGTCATTAGATGAATTCAGATGCCTGGGCACTTTTATGAATTTCTAGCCAACCAGTTCTGCCTTCCCAGAGAGCTTAAATTGGATACCAGCGCCCTTTTCTGGCCAACCAATAACATCTGATTCCTGGTTTCAGCCGCTGTTTCCTTTCTTGGCCAAATAGTCAATTTCCCCATTTTAACTGGCAGCCTCTCCCTGCCTCTCTCCATCCTGGTCCTGGGTATCATTTCTGTCTTTCATATGGAAGCCAGTAACCAGCTGCCACACTGCTGCTTCCCAGCCAAACACCATTTATTTAACTCTTTGCCTTAATGATGTCGATTCTGAGACTTCTTAACATTTCACCAGTTTCCTCTTGAGCTAGGTACCACCACTACCCAAGGGCAACTGACAATTAAGCATCTTTTTCTGTCTCAACTAGTTTTAGCATTTTTAGCTGTAGTTCCTTTTTTATTTACTTGATGGTGATTCTATGAAAGAATCCTTATACAATGTATCTGTTGTGTCTTCTTTTAATTGAAGTGCTTGATTAAGAGCAAGGAAGTTTTTACTGATAGCTTTAAACATCACCCCACCTCGGGAAAGAAAAAAGACTTGAAATCATAAAGAGCAAAGAGTCCAAGGCACTCCCATGACTTGGTTGATTTTATGCCAGTTACGGCAGTAGCTAACTTATTTTAGATCCTGGGGGGGAAAAAAACAGTAAGTATAACTTTTCCTTGAATTATTTTGATGATTAATTATATTTGGCTTTAACCAAGACCATCCTCAGTAACCTCCTTATCCTCTGGTTTTGGAGAAAGAGTACATAACTAGGTAGGAGATGAGTGTGGACATTGTGGCTGTTAAGGAATATAGGAACAGCAGGTCTGCCAAAAATAGAGAAACCCAGAATTAGCTCAGGACCCAAGCAGGTGGGCACCGAATCTAAAGCAAAGTATAAATGAACTTGAAAGTAAAACCGGGGCCAAACAATATTGGAAAACACAAATAAAAAATATTATCTAATGTAGAAGTTCTCAAAGTGTGGTCCCCAGACCAGGGCAAGAGTATCACCATAGAATTTGTTGGCAGTATAAATACTTGGGGCTGGAGGTTTAGCTCAGTAGCAAAGTATTTGCCTTGTACGCGCAAGGCCAAAGTTTCAAGCTCCAGGTCTGCAGTGGATGGGAGATGTGAATTCTTCACCCTACCACCTTTGGGAGCCTGCCAATCTGTTTAACAAATCCCCCAGGAGATTTTAATAAAAACTAACATTTGGAAAGACTGGTTTAGAGCAATACATTCATCAAGCTAAAAGGTTTCAAATCATGAGTAGATCGTTAGATCATTTTAGTAGATCTTGACTAACAGTTTTAAAATGAGACAGAAGGGAATGGATAGAATGGAATCAATGTAGGGAAAGTATCATAGTACATTCAACAAGTCACTTAGGGTAGCTATTGTGTCATGAAATTCAATTTCCATTGTACTTATACATGTTCATACATGTATATATGTGCATATACACACACATGTATTTTATTGTGACTAGATCATAATGTATTTCTTACATTTTGAGTTAAGTCAAAAAATTTTGAAAGCTAATGTTTGGAAAGATGGATAGCAAGCCCCTTGAAAAGTTGGATTGTTAATATTGTATGAATGGTATTACCTAAGAGCTCTGAAACCATTTTCTTCAATGGTGTAATGATCCCTTTTTTTTTTCTGTAGTACACATTATTTCTCCATAAATACTATAAAGGTGTTCAGACCGGGTTCCTTGCTGAATTATCACGTATCCTAGAGTGGTGTATTTTAAACTAATGAACATTTATAGTATGTGGTGTATTTTAAACTAATGAACATTTATAGTATGTATTTTAGTCCTTTTCTCTCCAAAGAATGTGGAAGACTGAATAAAATGAATGAAGTTTAATTTGGTCAGCAACAGCATTGAAAAAAAAAAAAAAAACACAAACAAGAAGCCTTTACCCTGTGCTGGGAACTGTTCTAAACACTTTATAAATATTAAGCTCTTTAATTCAACAAGCACCTAATAAAATTATAGCTAACATTTACAAAGACTCCTAAGTAAGCACATTTGTCCACAAAAGCACCCTTTGGAATAAGCACCATAACCAGAAGTTGGGGAAACAAAAATTCATGCTCAGGTCTAGGTAACTCTAGTGCCTGGGTTTTTTCATCACCAAGTTAGAGTCATTCATTCATTCAATGAATATTTAATGGCCACTTGTGTTCCAGGCCTCTTACTAATCAATATATATATATATATATATATATATATATATATATATATATATATGGAATCATCCCTGCTCCCAGACAGCTCACAATCTACTGGAATAGATAGACATTAAGTTGTCAGGGGAAAAAACATTCTTAATTACTAATCAAGGAAAATGGCAAGAAGCTGTGAGCCTAGACCACTTAAGGCCGACTCTGTCCTGCTGCTTTCCAAAAGACAGTGCCCATCACCCTATGGGCACAGGGGACCTGCCGGGGAACCAGCAAAGCAGGATCACTGAAAAAGTATTTTCAAATAAATTAATAGCTTAAAAAATCTTAAGCAGACATCATGAGAGAAATCAACATTTTTTTTCCTTCTGCATGATTGCTTTTCAGTTAGCATGCTTAAAAAGTGAAATACTTGACTTTCAAAAAGTCATAAAGAAGTGCCAGGCATGGTGGCGCACGCCTGTGATCCCAGTGGCTCAGGAGGCTGAAGCAGGGGGATTGTGAGTTCAAAGTCAGCCTCAGCAAAAGTGAGGTGCTAAGCAACTCAGTGAGACCATGTCTCTAAATAAAATAAAAATTGGGCTGGGAGTTGGCTCAGTGGCCAAATGCCCCTAAGATTGATCCCTGATATTAAAAAAAAAAAAAGTATAAAGAATAATACAAAGAGGCCTGTGGACCTAATTCTTAGTTTAAGAGGAATGATAATCCTGTGTTCCTGCCAATACTTTGGCAGACTTTTCAATAACTCTTGGGAAGTATAAAGTATACCATATTGTGTTCGGTATGGGGGCATATTGAATTGTTGATGTTTTCTCATAAATGTTTTCTTATTTTAGATTTAGATTTACAGAAAAAAATTAAAGGTACTGCAGAGAGTTCCCATATACTCCACACCCAAATTCCACTTATGATTAATATGTTACGTTAGTTTGTTTCATTTGTCACAATTAATGAACTAATATTGATATTTTATTATTATTATTATCCCCCCCGCCCCAGTGTCTGGGATTGAACCCAGGCTCTGGTGCATACCAAGCACAGGTTTCCACCACCAAGTTACACCCTGTGCCCAACACATTATTAACTAAAGTCCAAACTTTATTCAAACAACCTTAGTTTTCACCTAATTTTCTCTTTGTATACCAGGGTTCCATTCAGGATGTCACATTGCAGGTGGTTCCCCTGCCTCCATAAGCTAATCTTGGCCGAGACAATTTCTCAGACTTTCCTTCTGTTTAATGACCTTGACAGTTTGGGAGATATTGGTCAGTTATTTTGCAGAGTGCTTGCAGAATCTCTTTAGCTGGAATTTGTCCAATATCAGCTCTTGATTAGACTGGGGTTTAGTGTTTTGGTAAGGAAGACCACAGAGGTTCAGTGCCAGGCTCACATCCCATCAAGGGCACATAGCAGCCAACATTACTTATCACTGTTGACCTTGACCTTGATCACCTGGATGCAGCAGAGCCTGTTAGTCCCACACATCCCTGGGCCCCCTTTTCCATACTGTGCTCTTAGCATCAGAGTCCACACTTAAGCAATGAGGACCCGCATTCCTCTCAGGCAGAACATCTACAAAAGAATTTGGAATTCTTTTGCATAAGAAATGTGTCTCTTCTCCCCCACTTATTAGTTGATTAATCATTTATATCAATATAGACTCATGAACATTTATTTATATTTTGGATTATAATTCATACTACTTTATTTATTTTTTTGTTCAAATTGTTCCAGCTCTGGCCATTAGAAATTCCTTTATTTTTTTTTTGGGGGGGGGGTTACTGGGGATTGAACTCAGGTTCATTTGACCCCTGAGCCACATCTCTAGCCCTATTTTGTATTTTATTTAGAGACAGGGTCTCACTGAGTTGCTTAGTGCCTCGCTGTTGCTGAGGCTGGCTTTGAACTTGTAATCCTCCTGCTTCAGCCTCCCAAACTGCTGGGATTAGAGGCCTGTGTCAGGGCGCCTGGTGGGAGATCTTTTAATTGGCTCCTTTGACTTACACCCATCCTTATGGGGTGTATATTTTGAGCATTTCCTCTCTTTCTGGCACTATAAGACACTCCAGGCTCATCTTGTGTATTTTCGGCTCTAGTCCTAGAATCAGCCACTTCTGCAAGGAGCCCTGGTTTCTTTCATGAAAAAAAGCAATATTATGCTAGAAAGCAGTATCTGTGTGCCAGGTGTGTTCTTTGCTACTGGAGATTGTTTTTACTTTTTGATTAGGACATATCTAAATTAGTGAACTGAAATCTGAAGGACAAACTTGAACAAGAGGGCAGTGGAAAGGGTCCCAGATGGAACTGGTGCAAAGACCTTGATGTAGAAGGAGCAGACACCTCTGAGAACCAGAAAGAACCAAAATGCAGAGAACAGGAAGAGAGACAAAGGTGGGGGTGAAAAGGCAGGTGAGTCTGGTAGGTTATGACAATGTCCTGGGTCTTGTGAGCAATAATCTGCTCTGCTGGGGAGGGGGGTATTGTTGTTGTTTTTGTACCAGGGATTGAACCCAGGGGTGTTTAACCACTGAGCCACATCCCCAGCCCTTTTCTATTTTTTGAGACAGGTTCTCACTAAGTTACTTAGGGCCTCACTAAGGTGCTGAGGCTGGCTTTGAACTTGTGATACTCCTGCCTTAGCCTCCTGAGCTGCTGGGAATATAGACATGCGCCACTGTGATCTGATCTGTGTTTTTAAAAAGCTTGGCTCTATGAAGAACTGGTTATAGGGTGGAGCAGTTAGGGAATTATTGCATTATTGCATTAAATTGGATGCTTTGTGATTTTTTTGTTTTTCTTGTTGTTCTTGCTTTTTTGTTTGTGGTACTGGGGCTTGAACCCAGAGACACTCTACCACTGAGCCTCTACCACTGAGCTACATCCCCAGCCCTTTTTTAAAAAAATATATTTATTTTTTAGTTGTCGTTGGATGCAATACCTTTATTTTATTTTTATGTGGTGCTGAGGATCGAACCCAGGGCCTCCATGTGCTAGGCAAGCACTCTACAGCTGAGCCACAACCCCAGCCCCATCCCCAGCCCTGTTTTATTTTTTATTTTGATATAGGGTCTCCCTAAATTTTCCAGGCTGGCCTCAAACTTGTGTTCCTCCTGCCTTGGCCTCCTGGAGTTGCTGGGATTACAGGCATGTGCCACCTTGCCTGGCTGCTTGTTGGTTTTAGATATGAATTTATTTCAAAATAAAAATGTGGTGATCCTAGTTAGCTGATGCCAAGTGCATACTCCAAAAGCCATTAGGTGACAGGCACCCAGTTTAGGCTTTCCAATGTAAAACTGAATGAAAGTAGCAATAATGGATATCTTCTCCTAGGGTTTATTACAAAGGGAAAGTTTTTGCCATTAGAAATAATATTTGCTGAAGGAATTTTTGCTGTATCTTTAATCAAATAAGGCAGTCCCTTTCCAATCTTAGTTTTTCAGAAATCTTTTTCAATTAAATTATGAATGAATAGCAGATTTTGTCATCTGGTTTTATTTCTTCATTTTGTAAATGTGTTGACTTATATTCTTTTTTTTTAAACCCAAGGCACTAATTTTAATCTTAAGCCAATTTTCTTTTTATGGAATATACTAAATAAGGTTTTGGTGCATTATGCTTTTTATAAATTGCTGGATTTGGTGTGCCAATAATGTGTTTAGGATCTTGAATGTATATTCATGAGGAAGGTTGACCCAAAATTTTCCTTTCTTATGTCTTTGTTAGTTTTTTTTTCTTTCTTTTCTCTCTCTCTTATTCTTTATTTTTTAAATATTTTTTTAGATATAGGTGGACACAATATCTTTATTTTATTTTTATCTGGTGCTGAGGATCTAACCCAGTGCCTCAAGCATGCTAGGCCACAACCCCTCTAGCCATAACCCTAGTCCCTCTCATTCTTTTCTTTTGGTACCCGTGATTGAACCCAGGGGCATTTTACCACTGAGCCACATCCCCAGCCCTTTTTATTTTATATTTTGAGACAGGGTCTCACTAAGTTGCTCATGGTCTCACTAAATTGTTAAGGCTGGCCTTGAATTTGCCATCCTCCTGTCTCAGCCTCCTAAGTGGTGGGTATTCCAGGCAGGTACCACCACATCAGGCCCCTGTCAGATTTAGATATCAAAGTTATACAAATCTCATTAAAGAAGTTGTCATGTATTTCCTCTTTTTCCAGTTTTTAGTTTATCTATGAATGCTTTATTTCTTCCTTTAGTATTTTATGCATTTGCTTGTAAAATCATCCAATAAGGGAACATTCTTGTTAGAAGGTTTTAGATTAAAGATTCAGTGCTTTAAGAAAGAAATACTCAGGTTTTCTATTTCTTCCTGTGTCAATTTGTCCATTTCATCTATTTTCAAGTTTAATGATATAACATTTTTTATAAAATTTTAATACTTGTAGGATCAATAGTCATGCCCCATTTTTTATTCTTGAGAGAGTATGTATGAGTTTTCTCATTTTTTCTTTATCAGCTTTTCCAGGGGTGTATTAATTTACTAGTCTTTTGAAAATGCCCACTTTGGACTTTTTTGATTCTCTGCTTTGTGAAGTCTATTCTATGTTGGTATACTCCTACTATTATTAATTCCTTTTTCCTTGGGTCTTATTGTTCTTTTTCTAATTTTTAAGACAATTTTATTCACTGATCTTCAATTTTTCTTTTTTTTTTTTTAATTGGGAATATGAACATTTATTATGATAACAATTCCAACAAAATTGTTAAAATGTGTTTACTTTCCAAATGTATGGATTTAAATTTACAAATTCTTCTTCATCTCACAAGACTTAATATTTTATGTTTTATTATCATTTACTTCAAAGTATGCTCTTTGTGGCTTCTACTAGACTATGGGTTGTTAAAAGTATATTTCTTGATTTTAAATTACAAGGATTTTTTTAGTTTTTTTTAACTTCTGGATTAATGATATTGTGATCAAAAACAATCTGTAGAATTTCAATCCTTTGAAATTTGTTGATTTCATACATGTCACAAATATGCTCGGTTTTGTAAATATTCTGTGGTATTTCAAAGAGACTGTGTATTTTGTAGTTATTATGCTTAGTGTTCTCGCCTTACATACATTCAATTTTATTATTTATGTTGTTCAAATCTTTCAGTTAGTAGAATATGTATATGTGTGTGTGTGTGTGTGTGTATATATATATATATATTTTTTTTTTTTTTTTGGTGGTGCCGGGAATAGAACCCAGGGCCTCATACATGTTAGGCAAGCACTCTACCCCAGCCCTAGGATAGGCATATTAAAAATCTCCCATTATTATGGTGAATTTGCATATAACTTGGTTTGTTTAATTTTTGCTTTATATATTTTTAGGCTATGTTATTTGGCACATACACGTTTAAAACTGTTTATTTCCCTGGTAAACAAAACATTATCATCATGAAGACAACAATAATGCTTTTGACTTTAAATCTACTTTGTTGATATTAAGATATCAAATTTCTTTGGATTCATGTTTTTATGATAGAAAAGTCTTTTTCCCTCTTTGTATTTTTAACATTTCTGGATCCTCATATTTCCATGTGTCTCTTAAAAATAGCAATTTTATTTCTTAAATTCACTCTGACAATTTTTGTCATTTCATTTGAGCATTTAATGTATTTATATTAAAGGTAATTATTGATATGTGCAGTTTTGATTCTTCCATGTTATTCAGTATTTTCTTTCTTGTTTTTTTTTTGGGGGGTGGTGGTACTGGGGATTGAACTCAGGGGCACTCGACCACTGAGTCACATCCTCAGCGCTATTTTGTATTTCATTGAGAAACAGGGTCTCACTGAGTTGCTAAATGCTTCATCATTGCTGAGGCTGGCTTTGAATTCATGACCCTCCTGTCTCAGCCTCCTGAGCTGCTGGGATTACAGGTGTGCACCACCGTGCCCAGCTATTGAGCATTTTCTATTTATCCTACCTGTTCTTTTTTTTTTTTTTCTTCAATTATTGAGAATTTTTGAAAAAAAAATGACTATTTTTTCCCCATTATTACCTTGAAAGTCACTTGTTCCTTTACAATATACAGTGGTGCCCTTTACCTTTTACTGTCAGATTAATACTTCTGTCATTTCCTGAATAACATGAGAACCTTGCACTGCTTCCCAGCAAAAGCCAGTCACTAAACAACTCAGTGAGACCCTGTCTCTACATAAAATACAAAATAGGGCTGGGGATGTGGCTCAGTGGTTGAGTACCCCCTGAATTCAATCCCCATACTCAAAAAACAAAACAGACACTCTGCTGTCATGTATGTCTAAAAAGAAGAAGGATGGGGAAAAATAGAAAAAAAAATAATAAATGGGACCAAAGTCTTGAACTGGGGTGATGGCGTCTGTAATCCTAGCTACTCAGGAGTCTGAGGCAGGAGGATCACTAGTTAGAGGTCAGCCTGGGCAACTTAGTGAGACTCTGTCTCAAAATAAAAAATAAATAAATAAATAAAAAGGAATGGAGATGTAGCTCAGTGCCCAAAGCCCTGTACCCCCCAAAAGGGGGAGGGGCAAAGTCATAGATAGAATACAAGCTGTTTATTTGCTAATTAAGAGGAGGTGGTTTGAGGAAATAACACCACATGAGGCGTTCCCTTTGACAATCATGGGGAAAGAGCCTTTATACCAGATATGTATGCAACAGATCCCCTGTGGTACTCTATATTCCTTGGAAATACAGCTTTGAAAGGATCTATTTAAAGATCTATTTAACTTAACTGTAACTGGGAGTGCTCAATCTGGGCCTTCATCTGCCCCTAAGAGTTTGTCTTAAATTAGCTCTCAGGTTGTGGAAATAGTTTTTAGGAAATGCATGAAATGGTTGAGAGCAAACGTTAATTTTGCCACAGTTACTCTGAACATTTCCATCAAGGAGAGTTTTTGCTTATTTCAATCACATGGTAGGAAGCACAGTCAGAGGAACCCAGTTCCATATCAAGTTGCATTGAATGATAACACTTGAATAGAATTGAGAACATGTTCAATTTCCATATCAAAGAATGAGGCAAGGGCAGTAGACTTTAGTTTTCTGGGGTGGGATGGGCCTAGAAGTTGGGTTGGTTGGGAGAAAATTCTAGAAAAAAAGCTTGAGGTGAAGCCCCACTGTTGTATCTGGTTTTTTTTTTTTTGTTTTGTTTTGTTTTGTTTTTTCTGAAAGTTAAGATGTATCTTTGACAGTTTCACCTACTTTAAGCCCATATTTTCCCCTCTTTACCACAAATCTTTCAACCAAGTGTTTTTCTTTCTCATCAGGCTTCTTTTTGGTTCCTTTATGTTAATCTCCTCATAGCTTAGGTCCAGATTTCTCCCTCTGAATAGCTCAATTTCACATCTACCTTCCTGGAGGCCAGAAATAGTCGGCCTCTCCCCACTCCCCACTCTGCTGAAGCTTCCTCTCCTCTCTCTGTTCCTTGCCAATGCCATGAATATTCCTCTAAGGGAGCAAACTTCTTCCTGACCAATCTATAAAGAACTGATGCCTTCAGCATTTAGCACCAAACCCGTCAACACTGCATAGTCCTTTGAAAGCAGCATAAACATTTATTTATTCTGGGGTATGGTTTCTACTTGGATCATCATTTTTTTTTTTTGTATTGCTGTGCTTTCTGTCTTTGTCCTTGTGTGTATGAGTGTGAATGCGTCACCACCCTGCTTTACAAAGAAAGGGCTCCAAAGGCAGCCTTGCACAATATTTTGAACACGTGAGTTCCCAGAGTTCCCAGGACGCAGGAGTCCTGGGTGGTGAGGTCAAAATGCCATCCACTCTGGGCGGCATTCCTACCATAAATGTTTATGGAACATGACGCAGGGCATGTTCTTTCTTGGGTATTAGAGGATGTGAGTGTATCCAGTCATAGGTCAGATCATGGTGACAAGAGATTGCTGACTGTCTACCTTCAGCAGAAGCAGTGATAGATGGGCTTTTGGGAACAGGAGTAGAAGGAAAGTTATTGGGACAATTCTATAATTTCTAAAAATAAAGAGATGAATGGGCACTTTTAGCTTAAGCGCTAGAATCTGTAAAGTTAATGAAAAGCAAAACTCAGAACATCTTCCCTATCTCATCTGTGTGACTAAATAAATCAATATAATATTAGGTAGTCCTTAGGGCTGGGCGTGGTGACACACAGGCCCGTCATCCCAGCGACTGGGAAGGCTGAGGCAGGAGGATTGCAAGTTCAAAGCCAGCCTCAGCAATTTAGCCAGGTTGCAAGAAACTTAGCACAACCCCTCTCAAAATAAAACAGGACGGGATGTGACTCAGTGGTTAAACACCTCCGAGTTCAATCCCTGGTATGAAAAACAATAATAATGATGTTAGGTAGCCCTTAAAATTATGTTTATGAGTTTTGTTTTTATTCTTGGTGCTGGGAGTTGAACCCAGGGTCGATTAACCACTGAGCCCCATCCCCAGCCCTTTTATTTATTTATTTTTAAGACATGGTCTTGCTACATTGATAAGTCTGGCTTTGAACCCATGATCCTCTTTTGCGGGAGCATCTAGAATTGCAGCCGTGTGCCCTGGTGCCCAGCATAAGATTTTAGATAAAATCCCCAGCTACTTAGCAAGAGCCTGAGCAACTTAGCAAGACCCTGTCTCAAAATAAAAAAATAACAAGGACTGAGGATGTGGCTTAGTGGTTAAGTGCCCCTGGGTTCAATCCCTGGTTAAAAAAAAAAAAAAAAAAGATGTATAGCTTTTAACCCAGTTCATTCCATGTAGGAACAAAGTCATTCCTCGGAAAGATTTCAGTAAGTTTATTATTAATGAACAAAATTTATAAAGTCTTTTCTTCAAATGTCATGTGGAAAATCAATTCTTTTTGTTTGTCAGAAAGACAGTTTTTTGGAAAGACACACTCAAGGAATGAGGTGTGGAGAGTTAATACACTTTGGGTCTGTACTAGTGAATTGTGTGACCTTGGATAAGTCAGTTTACTCTTAAGTTCAAAGCAGAGAGCTCAAGCTGGATTAGGGTTTCCAAATCCTTGGAAAATAATATCAAGAACTCAGCCTAATTCTACTGAAATTTATGAAGTTAACATAATCCATCTTTAAATGCTTTTATTTTAAAAAATAATGCAATGAATACATTGCTGGTGGGACTGCAAATTGGTGCAGCCAATATGGAAAGCAGTATGGAGATTCTTTGGAAAACTGGGAGTGGAACCACCATTTGACCCAGCTATCCCACTTCTCATTTTATACCCAAAGGACTTAAAAACAGCATACTACAATGACACAGCCACATCAATGCTTATAGCAGCACAATTCACAATAGCTAAATTGTGGAACCAACCTAGATGTCCTTCAGTAGATGAATGGATAAAGAAAATGTGGTATACATACACAATGGAATATTACTCAGCAATAAAAGATAATACAATAATGCCATTTGCATGTATGGAGTTGGAGAATATAATGCCAAGTGAAGTAAGGCAATCCCCCCCAAAAACAAACGCTGAATGTTTTCTCTGATATAAGGATACTGATTCATAATGGATATGGGGGGGGGGGGGTGAGCATGGGAGGAATAGATGAACTTTGGATAGGGCAAAAGGGAGGGAGGGAAAAGAAAGTTAGGAAAGATGGTGGAATGAGATGTACATCATTACTCTAAATACTTGCATAAAGACATGAATGGTGTGACTCTACTTTGTGAACAACCAGAGACATGAAAAATTGAGCCCTAGAGCTGGAGTTGTGGCTCAGTGGTAGAGCACTTGCCTAGTATGTGTGAGGTACTGCGTTTGATTCTCAGAACTGCATATAAATAAAGGTCCATTAACAACTAAAAAAAATTTTAAAAATTGTGCTCTATATGTGTAATATGAATTCAAATGCATTATGCTGTCCTATATAACAAATTAGAATAAATAAAATAATGGGCTGGGATTATGGCTCAGTGGTAGAGCACTCGCCTAGCATGGGCGGGTCCTGGGTTCCATCCTCAGCACCACATAAAAATAAAGGCATTGTGTTGTGTCCATCTAACCTAAAAAAATAAATAAATATTTTTTAAAAAGAATAAATAAAATAAAAATAATGCAATGATTCTTTTTAATTTAATTTCAATGTTTTACTTTATTTTTATTGGTACTGAGATTTGAACCAAGGGATGCTTAACCACTGAACCACATCCCCAGCCCTTTTTATTTTTTATTTTGAGACAGGATCTCACTAAGTTGCTTAGGGCCTTGCTAATTGCTGAGGCCGGCTTTGAACTTGTGATCCTCCTGCCTCAGCCTCCTGAGCTGCTGGGATTACAGGCGAGAGCCACCATGCCCAGCTTTATTTTTTGAGACAGGCTGTAAATCACCAAAGCTTATGATCCCTCTGCCTCAATATGACCACAACTGATTTTATTTTTTTATTTTTATTTTTTTATTGTTGGTCGTTCAAAACATTACATAGTTCTTAATATATCATATTTCACAGTTTGATTCAAGTGGGTTATGAACTCCCATTTTTACCCCGTATACAGATTGCTGTATCACATCAGTTACATTTCCATTGATTTACATATTGCCATTCTAGTGACTGATGTATTCTGCTGTCTATCCTATTCTCTACTATCCCCCTTCCCCTCCCCTCCCCTCCCCTCCCCTTTTCTCTCTCTACCCCCTCTACTGTAAATCATTTCTTCCACTTGTATTATTCTTCTCTTACCCCTCCTTTCCTCTTATATGTAATTTTGTATAACCCTGAGGATCACCTTCCATTTCCATGCGATTTCCCTTCTCACTCCCTTTCCCTCCCACCTCTCATCCCTGTTTAATGTTAATCATCTTCTCAAGCTCTTCGTCCCTACCCTATCCTTGGTTACTCCCCTTATATCAAATAAGTCATTTGGCATTTGTTTTTTAAGGATTGGCTAGCTTCACTTAGCATAATCTGCTCTAATGCCATCCATTTCCCTCCAAATTCTATGATTTTGTCATTTTTTAATGCAGAGTAATACTCCATTGTGTATAAATGCCACATTTTTTTATCCATTCATCTATTGAAGGGCATCTAGGTTGGTTCCACAATCTTGCTATCGTGAATTGTGCTGCTATGAACATTGATGTAGCAGTGTCCCTGTAGCATGCTCTTATTAGGTCTTTAGGGAATAGACCGAGAAGGGGAATAGCTGGGTCAAATGGTGGTTTCATTCCCAGATTTCCAAGAAATCTCCATACTGCTTTCCAAATTGGCTGCACCAATTTGCAGTCCCACCAACAATGAACAAGTGTACCCTTTTCCCCCGCATCCTCTCCAGCACTTATTGTTGTTGGACTTCATAATGGCTGCCAATCTTACTGGAGTGAGATGGTATTTTAGGGTGGTTTTGATTTGCATTTCTCTGACTGCTAGCGATGGTGAGCATTTTTTCATGTACTTATTGATTGATTGTATGTCCTCCTCTGAGAAGTGTCTGTTCAGGTCCTTGGCCCATTTGTTGATTGGGTTATTTGTTATCTTTTTGTCTAATTTTTTGAGTTCTTTGTATACTCTGGATATTAGGGCTCTATCTGAAGTGTGTGGAGTAAAGATTTGTTCCCAGGATGTAGGCTCCCTGTTTACCTCTCTTATTGTTTCTTTTGCTGAGAAAAAGCTTTTTAGTTTGAGTAAGTCCCATTTGTTGATTCTAGTTGATTCTGGGTGTCCTATTGAGGAATTTGGAGCCCGACCCCACAGTATGTAGATCATAGCCAACTTTTTCTTCTATCATACGCTGTGTCTCTGATTTAATATCAAGCTCCTTGATCCCTTTTGAGTTAACTTTTGTGCATGGCGAGAGAAAGGGATTCAGTTTCATTTTGATGCAAATGGATTTCCAGTTTTCCCAGGACCATTTGTTGAAGATGCTATCCTTCCTCCATTGCATGCTTTTAGCCCCTTTATCAAATATAAGATAGTTGTAGTTTTGTGGATTGGTTACTGTGTCCTCTATTCTGTACCATTGGTCCACCCGCCTGTTTTGGTACCAGTACCATGCTATTTTTGTTACTGTTGCTCTGTAGTATAGTTTGAAGTCTGGTATCGCTATACCGCCTGATTCACACTTCCTGCTTAGCATTGTTTTTGCTATTCTGGGTCTTTTATTATTCCATATGAATTTCATGATTGTTTTATCTATTTCTACAAGAAATGCTGTTGGGATTTTGATTGGGATAGCATTGAACTTATAGAGAACTTTTGGTAATATCGCCATTTTGATGATGTTAGTTCTGCCTATCCATGAACAGGGTATATTTTTCCATCTTCTAAGGTCTTCTTCTATATCTCTCTTTAGGGTTCTGTAGTTTTCATTGTATAAGTCTTTCACCTCTTTTGTTAGGTTGATTCCCAAGTATTTTATTTTTTGAGGGGATATTGTGAATGGAGTAGTTGTCCTCATTTCCGTTTCAGAGGATTTGTCGCTGATATACAGGAATGCATTTGATTTATGCGAGTTGATTTTATATCCTGCCACTTTGCTGAATTCATTTATTAGCTCTAATAGTTTCTTTGTAGACCCTTTTGGGTCTGCTAGGTATAGAATCATGTCATCTGCAAATAGTGATAATTTAAGTTCTTCTTTTCCTATTTTTATGCCTTTAATTTCTTTCGTCTGTCTAATTGCTCTGGCCAGTGTTTCGAGGACTATGTTGAACAGAAGTGGTGATAGAGGGCATCCCTGTCTTGTACCAGATCTTAGAGGGAATGCCTTCAATTTTTCTCCATTCAGAATGATGCTGGCCTGTGGCTTATCATAGATTGCTTTTACAATGTTGAGGTATGATCCTGTTATTCCTAATTTTTCTAGAGTTTTGAACATAAAGGGATGCTGTACTTTGTCGAAGCTTTTTCTGCATCTATCGAGATGATCATATGGTTCTTATTTTTAAGTCTATTGATGTGGTGAATAACATTTATTGATTTCCGTATATTGAACCAGCCTTGCATCCCAGGGATGAATCCTACTTGATCATGGTGTATAATTTTTTTGATATGATTTTGAATCTGATTCGCCAGAATTTTATTGAGGATTTTTGCATCTAGGTTCATTGGAGATATTGGTCTGTAGTTTTCTTTCTTTGAAGTGTCTCTGTCTGGTTTAGGCATCAGGGTGATGTTGGCCTCGTAGAATGTCTTTGGAAGTTCTCCCTCTTTTTCTATTTCCTGAAATAGCTTGAAAAGTATTGGTGTTAGTTCCTCTTTAAAGGTTTTGTAAAACTCTGCTGTATACCCGTCCGGTCCTGGGCTTTTCTTAGTTGGTAGTCTTTTGATGGTTTCTTCTATTTCCTCTATTGTTATTGGTCTGTTTAGGTTGTCTATATCCTCCTGACTCAATCTGGGCAGATCATATGACTTAAGAAATTTATCTATGCCTTCATTATCTTCTATTTTATTGGAGTATAAGGATTCAAAATAATTTCTGATTATCTTCTGTATTTCTGAAGTGTCTGTTGTGATGTTGCCTTTTTCATCCCATATGCTAGTAATTTGGGTTCTCTCTCTTCTTCTCTTCGTTAGCATGGCTAAGGGTCTGTCGATTTTATTTATTTTTTCAAAGAACCAACTTTTAGTTTTGTCAATTTTTTCAATTGTTTCTTTTGTTTCGATTTCATTAATTTCAGCTCTGATTTTAATTATTTGTTGCCTTCTACTTCTTTTGCTGTTGTTTTGCTCTTCTTTTTCTAGGATTTTGAGATGAAGTATGAGATCATTTATTTGTTGGTTTTTTCTTTTTTTAAGGAATGAACTCCAAAGAATGAATTTTCCTCTTAGAACTGCTTTCAATGTGTCCCATAGATTCCAATATGTTGTGTCTGTGTTTTCATTTAACTCTAAGAAGTTTTTAATTTCCTCCTTGATGTCTTCTAAAACCCATTGATCATTCAGTAACCTATTGTTCATTCTCCAAGTGATGCATGATTTTTCCTTCCTTCTTTTATCGTTGATTTTCAGTTTCATTCCATTATGATCAGATAAGATGCATGGTATTATCTCTACTCCTTTATATTGTCTAAGAGTTGCCCTGTGACATAATATATGATCTATTTTTGAGAAGGATCCATGTGCTGCTGAGAAAAAAGTGTAACTGCTTGATGTTGGGTGGTATATTCTATATATGTCAATTAAGTCTAGGTTGTTAATTGTGTTATTGAGTTCTATAGTTTCCTTATTTAACTTTTGTTTGGAAGATCTGTCCAGTGGTGAGAGAGGTGTGTTGAAGTCTCCCATGATTATTGTATGGTGGTCTATTAGACTCTTGAACTTGAGAAGAGTTTGCTTGATGAACATAGCTGCACCATTGTTTGGGGCATATATATCTATGATTGTTATGTCTTGTTGGTGTATGGTTCCCTTGAACAGTATGTAGTGTCCCTCTTTATCCCTTTCGATTAACTTTGGCTTGAAATCTATTTTATTAGATATGAGTATGGACACTCCTGCTTGTTTCCGCAGTCCATATGAGTGGTATGATTTTTCCCAACCTTTCACCTTCAGTCTATGTATATCTTTTCCTATCAAATGCGTCTCCTGTAGGCAGCATATTGTTGGGTCTTGTTTTGTGATCCATTCAAGTAGCCTGTGTCTCTTAATTGGTGAGTTTAAGCCATTAACATTTAGGGTTATTATTGAGATATGGTTTGTTCTTCCAGCCATATTTGTTTATTAATGTTACTAAACCTGATTTGTTTTCCTCTTTGATTACTTTCCCCCCTTTACTGTCCTACCTCCCACTGTTGGTTTTCGATGTTATTTTCCATTTCCTCTTCCTGTAATGTTTTGCCAAGGATTTTTTGAAGAGATGGTTTTCTAGCTGCAAATTCTTTTAACTTTTGTTTATCGTGGAAGGTTTTAATTTCATCTTCCATCCTGAAGCTTAATTTCGCTGGATACACGATTCTTGGTTGGAACCCATTTTCTTTCAGTGTTTGAAACATGTTATTCCAGGATCTTCTAGCTTTCAGAGTCTGTGTTGAGAGATCAGCTGTTATCCTGATTGGTTTACCCCTAAATGTAATCTGCTTCCTTTCTCTTGTAGCTTTTAAAATTCTCTCCTTATTCTGTATGTTGGGCATCTTCATTATAATGTGTCTAGGTGTGGATCTCTTATGATTTTGCACATTCGGCGTCCTGTAGGCTTCTAGGATTTGGGATTCTGTCTCATTTTTCAAGTCTGGGAAGTTTTCTTGTATTATTTCATTGAATAGATTGTTTATTCCTTTGGTTTGGAGCTCTGTGCATTCCTGTATCCCAATGACTCTTAAGTTTGGTCTTTTAATGTTATCCCATATTTCTTGGATGTTCTGCTCATGGTTTCTTAGCAGACTTGCTGAGCTGTCTATGTTCTTTTCAAGTTGAAATACTTTGTCTTCATTGTCTGATGTTCTATCTTGTAAGTGATCTACTCTGCTGGTAGTATTCTCAATTGAGTTTTTAAGTTGGTTTATTGCTTCCTGCATTTCTAGGATTTCTGTTTGTTTGTTTTTTATTACCTCTATCTCCCTGTGAAATTGATCTTTTACTTCCTGGATTTGTTTATGTAGTTCCTTATCAAAGTGATCTTTCATTGTCTGATTTTGCTGTCTCATGTCTTTCTTGAGACTCCAGATCATCTGAAGCATGTATATCCTGAACTCTTTATCTGACATTCCATCTGTTGCAGCTATTACTTCTTCTAGAGTTGAATTGACCTGCATTGCTTGTGGTCCTTTCTTTCCTTGTCTTTTCATACTGCTCGCGTTTCTTTCTGCTTTTTGAAAATTTCCCCCTATTTATTTATATTGCTCTTGTATAGTTGGGAAATCTCCCTTGCAGGGCGGGTAGTGGCTGTGCTCCTCCTCTAATTAGGGTGATCTGTCTACCACGCTGGTCGGTCGCAGGACTGCCCACACTGCTGGCACGGGTGGCGGCTCTGCTCTGCCCCCACTCCAATTGTGGTGACGTAACTACCACGCCCTCGGGTCGTTGGTCCTGATCCGGATGTGGGCGGCGGCTCTGCTCGGCCCCTACTCCAATTGGTGTGACGTGTCTACCACGCTGGCAGGCCTCTAGGCCTGTTCCGCCGGTGGGTCGCAGGTCTGCCTACCTTGCGGGCTCGGGCGGCAGTTCTGCTCAGCCCCCACTCCCAATGGGGGTACCTGACTGCCTCTCCAACGGGTCGCTGGGCCTTTTCCGGACACGGGCAGCGGCTCTGCTCCACCCCCACTCCAACCAGTGTGACGTGACTGTCTCGGTGCTACGTGTCCACCACGCTGGCAGGCTACCGGGCCTGTCCTGCCAGTGGGTCGCAGGTCTGCCTACCTTGCAGGCTCAGACGGCGGCTCTGCACAGCCCCTACTCCAAATGGGGTGACTTGGCTACCGCGCCGTCGGGTCGCTGGTCCTGTTCTAGGTGTGGGCGGCTACTCTCTTCGGCCCAAGCTGCAGTTGGGGTGTCGTGATACCACACCGGCGGGTCACTTGGCCTGCTCTGGGCGCAGGCAGCAGCTCCACTCTGCCCCCCTGACCCCCACAGCACCCAGCAGGACCCGGACCGAGAAGCAGTCACCGCAGGTTCCCCAGCCCTGGGCCAAAGCAGCTTCGGGAACCAGAACCCGGCCTCTCCGATCCCGGCGCACGCTCCGCTAGGAGCAGGCTCCAAGGAGCGACCCCCGCGGGTTCCCCAGCCCCAGGCCAAAGCAACTCCGGGAGCCAGAGCCCGGCCGCTCCAAGCTCTCCGAGCTCGGTGCACGCTCCGCTGGGAGCAGGCTCAAAGACGCAGTCCCCGCAAGCTCCCCAGCCCCGGGCCAAAACTGTTCCGGGAGTCAGAACCCAGCCGCCCCGAGCTCAGCGCACGCTCCACTTGGAGCTGGCCTCAACACGCAGTCTCCGCAGGTTCCCCAGCCCTGGGCCAAAGCAGCCCCGGGAACCAGAATCCGGCCGCTCAGAGCCTTGCCAGAAGCGAGCCCCAAGGAGTATTCTCCACAGGTTCTCCAGCCCCGAGCCTGAGCTATCTGTCTGCGAGACGCAGGCAAATACCAGCCTGAAATCACCTGTTTCGTAGCTGAATGAGCTGAGATCAGTAGAAAACAGGGATGATTACATCAGCTCTCCAAGATGGCGGCTGCTGTCCTCCTCCGTGGTCCGACCGGTGTCGAGAACCGAACTGGACCACTTCTCTCCTCTGTCTCAAAGCTGGAACTCAGCACTAAGCACGGCCATTGCACCACTGGCAGGAGCCCCCAGAATCCGCATCGCTGCACCCCCGCTCCGGCACCTCGCCGCTTCCCAGTGCGCCGCAGACTCCAGCTGCAGGGCGGTCCGCAGATCAGGCAATGCGACCCTCCATGCGGAGAAATCGCCCGCGACCGAGCCCCCGCAGCTGAACCTCACGCGATGGAAATCCGTCCACTAGATTCTGGAGCACCTCAATTTCACTGGAAATTCCCAACAAGATAGCCTTCAGCTGTTTCACCTCGTCTTTCTCCCGCACAGTGACGCGGAGCACTGGGGTGATGCACTCCCTTCACCGCCATCTTCCCTATTCCACAACTGATTTTAAAAACAAGAAAGCTTACAAAATATAAGCAGTCAAAGAGATAAATATATCAGCAAAGGAGAAAGGGTAAGAAAATTAAAGCCAAGGATAAGATCACTGTAGAATAATATAATCCATTTTCTAAATAAATTTGGCTCTACATTTCCTAGTAGCCAGAGCAAAAGGAAAAGTACTCCTGGTGTTATAGTCAGATCTGAAATGCCCGCTAAGGGCCCATGTGCTACAGGCTCAGTCCCCAACATGGTCCTATCGCAAGGTGGTGGAAACCTTAAAAAGTGGGGGCCGGTGGGTCATTGGGGGCATGCCCTTGAAGTCTATGGGACCCTGGACTTTTCCTGTTTCCTTTCTACTTTCTGGTCATCATGAGATGAGCAGCTTTGATCCACTACACAGTCTTGCCACCGTGTGTTGCCCCAGGCTCAAAGCAGAGGGGCCAAATGACCAGGGGCTGAAACCTCTGAAACCAGGAACCAAAGTAAATCTTTCCTCTTTTTCTTTTCCTTTTTTTTTTTTTGTGTGTTTGTGTGTGTGTGTGTGTGTGTGGTGCTGGGGATCAAACCCAGGCCTTGTGCATGGGAGGCAAGCACTCTACCAACTGAGCTATATCCCCAGCCCCAATCTTTCCTCTTTTAAGCTGATTATCTCAGGTATTTTATTACAGTAAAGGAACAATACAGTATAGTAAAGCTAACATACTCATACCTATTATTCATTATGTATTATATATACTTTTTTTTTTGGCCTGTTGCAGTGACTCAGGAGTCTGAGGTGAGGATCATGAGTTCAAAGCCAGCCTCAGCAACTTAGGGAGGCACTTCCCAACTCAGCATGACCCTGACTCTAAATAAAATATTAAAAAGGGCTGGGGATGTGGCTCAGTGGTTAAGCACTCCAGGGTACTTAACTACTCTTGGTACAAAAAAAAAAATGTGTGTGTGTGTGTGTGTGTGTGTATGTGTGTGTTTTGGTGGGGGGAGGGAGGGACTGGGGATTGCACCATTTACTGGGGATTGAAGCCAGGATGCTTTACCACTGAGTTATATCCCTAGTTCTTTTGATTTTTCATTTTGAGACAGGGCCTCACCCAATTGCTAAGGGTGACCTTGAACTTGCAGTCTTTTTGCTCCAGCCTCCTGGGTTGTTGGGATTATAGGTGTGAGCCACCTCACCCAGCAAGATCAAGGGGTTCAGTGAAGCCAAAGTTCTCCTGCAGCTCTTCCCAGGGAAATATCTCCTGTGGGTCCTTCTGAAGAGGAGTCTGGCACTCTCAGATTGGGCTATCAGTAAAATCCCTGAGTTAAATGTAAGAAGGCACATCTTAGTGTTGACTGGGTAGCACCCCTTCACATAAGCACAACTCAGTCAAATCAGTTCTACAAGGAGGCAAACATCCGTGATCTACATACACACGGCTCTGATGATCAGACTTGATCCAAAGGTAAATTTTAAGATATCCAGCAGGACGGAGAATTTTCATACCCTTCCACAAACATCATTTCTCAAAAATTAGAATTTTGCTAAGGAATCATAGAACAAAGAGCTCAAGGATGTATTTTGTAATGAGAGCCCAGAATACAGTTATTCTGTGTTATCAGGGAGGGTACGCACTTCGACTACCAATGGCCTAAGGGAAAAGGGAAAGCTTTTCTTAGAAAGTTACTGTTATAGTTTGGAAAAGTGCCCTGTTAAGGACCTCATGTTGAAGGCTTTGTGACCAACCCGTGGTGCTGTTGGGAGGTGGTGGAACCTGTAGGAGGTGGGGACTAGTGGGAGGTCTTTAGGTCATTGGGGGTGTGCCCTTGAAGTGAATACTGGGATCCACTCCTTGCCTCTCTCTTTTGCTTCCTGGTCACCAAGAGGCAAGCAGCTTCCCCCATCAAGCACTCCCTTCATAAAGTACTGTACTGCCTCAGGGCCCAAAGCAACAGAGCCAGCTAAGCAACTATGGATTGAAATCTCTGAAACCATGAACCCAAATAAACCTTTTATCTTTTTAAGTTGATTATTTCAGGTATTTTGACACAGTGATGGCAGGCTAACACATTTTATATGCAATTATAAAAAAGGAAGATCATCTTTAAAATCTCTTTGAGAACTATTTCATAATTTTCACTATAAAATACCTTGTTTATCTGGCCTTTCAGCATAAGGGATTGAATTATTTTAGCATTTACTATCCTTTTTGGAATATGAAATCCTAGGAGGCAGGGTAATTGTTTATGTTAGAAGAGCCCCAGTAGGAAGCTTAGTCAATATTATTCTGATCTCAGTGCAGACTCTACACTTAAATTTTCCCAGAAGTAATGATAAAAGCCTATTAAAGCACAAGTTCAGAAATGTAAATTTTTAAAGTTGTCATGCCAGCAGGCAAAAGAGTCTATGACTGAATGACAGCTTTAAAGAGCTGTAAAAGACCTTTATTGGAAGGCACTCACAACCTGGCCCCACCCCCACCACCCTTCACAGCTTTTGTCTTGGGAAAGAAGGAAATGGCCCACCACAAAGGTGCCCTTCCCATCCTGGTGACGGTGACAGGCCGGCCCTTGTGGATTTCCCAGGAGCACCTACCCAGAATGTGCTGTGAATATTCACACAGGCATGAGCCGGTGAGGAAGAGCCACCCACCCTGTGCTAATTGCCCCAGAGTTCTTATTGTTGCTTCACTCTACAGGGCATTGAATCATCGGGGCACACTTCACGTGCAGCAACACATGTTGGAGATTGAGAAGCCATTTAATGGCTACACAAATAAAGAGGCCATGCAGATCAGCATGCAACTGTGGCCTTGCCTGGTGTCACCACATTCATGCTGGGCCCAGAGCCAGCAAAACAGGCACAGGAAAAGATGGGCAAGGTACCCCATGGAGTGATATTCCTTCAGCTGTATTCCTTCAGGAAAAAACCTTTTGTGAAATATTTACAGTCAACTAAAAGTGAAGATTTCCTGGAATACTTGGCATTTCCAAGTATGGTTTCTGCTTCTATCATTCTTTCTCCCTCTGGAAGTTTTTTTTTTTAATACTTTTTTAGTTGTTGATAAAAATTATTTATTTACTTATTTATTTATTTATATGTGGTGCTGAGATTCGAACCCAGTGCCTCACACATGCTAGGCAGGCGACTCTGCAACTGAGTTCCACCCCAGCCCCACCCATCTGGGAGTTTTAAAAAGAAAGTTAGTGGAATGAAGTTAAAGTGGATCTAGTCCAGGATGGAGCAGCTTACTGTGGGAATTTGTCTTCCACTGTTACCCCTGTGCAGAATGCATTTGTGGGAATGTACAGTGTCTGTCTCATTTTGACCGTTTTCTTTTGTAGACAACATCCTCCTCATGGTCATTACTTAAAATCTATACAATTAAATGGATTCAAAGCATAAAGAAGCACAATTTGAATATATTTTATAAAGGAGAAAGTATATTTAAATGTTTAAATAAAATTTACTCTTTTGGAAGAATTAATGTGCTATTGGCCAGTGTATCTCAAATTTAATGTACCTACAAAACAACTAAAGGCCTTGTTCAAAGGCTGATTCTAACTCTGTGCATCTGGGGTGAGGCCTCAGTATTCACATTTCCAGCAGATCCTCAGGTGATGTGGGCTTTACTGGTCTATGGAGCACATAGAATAGCAAGGGTATGAACCTACCTTTTTC
Source organism: Spermophilus citellus (assembly GCF_964194105.1). NCBI lineage: Eukaryota > Metazoa > Chordata > Mammalia > Rodentia > Sciuridae > Spermophilus > Spermophilus citellus. Next base: position 19,988,879 of record NC_138186.1, read on the forward strand.
TTAGCAACATTTCTTTCATTAAAAAGTCAAAATTCTGGACTAGCTTCACTAGACTATTAAGAGAAATTTACTCAAAGATAAATATCTGGAATCTAAAAAGACATGCTTGGCTTTTTTTTTTTTAATCCCCATGAAATGCTCATGTCCACAAACTTAAAGCATGTGCAGAATTTCCTTTTATTCTCTTGATAGCCTTTGTCATTTATGTATACTTTGTCTCCTCATTTTAATGCATCATATTTATTAATTAAAAAAGTTAAATAAGGCTGGAGTTGTGGCTCAGTGTTAGAGAGAGCTCAACTAGCATGCACTGGGTTTGATCCTCAGCACTGAGTAAAAATAAATATATTGTGTCCACCTAAAACTAAAAAAAAATCTAAAAATTATTAAAAAATTAAATAGTAACGAGCCATGAGAAGTGTTGCAGCTGTGAGAACAGCATATGCAAAGGCCCAGAGGCTTCCTCAAGCAAATGGAACATTGACCCTTTCTTTGAACTCCCTTGTACTTATCTTGACAGTATGGCTCAGATGGTTCCTATTGTCTATGCATATTTACAATACCACTTTTTACTCTCAAACAAGACCCAGTTTAAAGGATAAATTGTAGAATCACCCTATTCTTAGCCCTTACTGTATGGACAGCCATGTGGTATTTAACACGCCATTTTCCTACATTGTTAATCATTTCTACTTGTGTCCGTGTCTCATGTTTCCAGTGAGATGATAACTTATTTGAGAATATCACTAGTCTCCTTCATTCATCAGGTCAACATTTACTGCGTACTCTTTAAAACAACCTGGGATCATTGCAGATGCAAGTTGGAATCAGATGCTTTGTAACACCAGAAAATATTATGTCTGTTTAATTGACATCTGGGTAGTGATGACATCACTAATAGGACACATCCATCCACCCACCCATCCATCTATCCATCCATCCATGCACCCACCCCTTTCTCCATCCATTTGTCCATTCATGCACCCACCCCTTTCTCCATCCATCCGTCCATCCATCCATCCATCCACTCACCCAATAACACTCTATTGAAGAGGATGTGCCAGGCCCTGAGCTCAATCCTAGAAGTACAACAGTGAAAGCACAGTGCTTCCTCCCAGGCTGACTGCTTAACTCCTGCACATAGAAATGTTTGTCAACTCAAAAGCAGGCTTTTCTTTTTTTAGTATCAGTGACAGTCATCTTTTTTGGAAAAATGGGAGCACGAGATGAGTATCTATTGGAGGAACATGGTTCTAGAAATATAGAGACTGCGATTTGGGCTCAGGCTCCATATGATCTGACAATGTGTCTGCAAGGGAGTCACTTCCATGCTCTGGCCCTTGAGGTCCTCACCTGTGAGGCAAAGGAGACGGAGACCTCAGAGATTCCTTTCAGTCCTGCGGTTCTCTTATAGGAGCTAAGTTGCCCCTGGGCTGGGGGTGCAGGTCAGTGGTGGGGACGTGCCTGGCATGCACAAGGCCCTGGGTTCTACTCCCAGCATTGGGCGGGTGGGACGGGAGGGAGTGTTTCCTCTGATGGTGGCGAAGACTTCTAGGAAGAGACGAATTTCAGGAAAGCTTTGAATAGTAGAGAGAATAAGATGGTAGAAGCCTTTAGGGATGAGTAGTTTTGAATATTTTCCTTTCTGTCTTTCAGTTTCAATTTTACAATATGCCAAGATTTTCCTTCTTTATTATTTCTTTTACTAGAATTTACATTTCCTGTCTTTCCCCGTCTCTCCATCCGAACACGTCATCTTCTTGTCCCTCCTCCCGTTGCCCTTCATCCTCTTGCCTTCCGTCACTTCTCTGGCATCTCTCAAAGCCATCGTGCCCTGGTTATGTCCCATTCCAATTCTCACTACCCGTTTCCGTTTCCGTCTCTCCGGAATTCTCCCCACTTAGCCCATTAGCCATTTGCCTCGTGGCCTGTGTTATTAATAAGTATTTCTTATGCTTTTTCCCAGAAGGAAGACAGAGAGTAAGAATCTCGTGTCTCCTGCAGAACCTGCCTATGTGGCTCGGTGCCTTGGGAATCCCTCCGACGTGCCCAGGGTGGCATCCCTCTGTGCCGTCACTCATTCAGTCTCTCAGCTGAGAAACATCTGCACATCTGCTATCCCCACGCTCTGTGAATGGGATCTGTCGCTGCAGATGCATTCACGAAGCCGTGTGTTCAGTGGATACTGATGGAATGCCTGCTGCACATGGCACTGTGTTAAGGCCCAGGGACTGGGAGTCAGAAGATGGGTAAGATGGGACACTTCTCTTCTTGGAACTTACAGAATAGGAGGAAAGACATATTTGTAAACAAAAAGAATCACAACCCAGTCTGACAAATGCCACACTGCCCTGAGGACACGGCAAAGCAGTCCCTAATGATTCCTGAGGAGAGCTTCCCTGGGGTAGTGGCATTTGACTTTCACAGCACAGTGGTTTCTTCCTGGCCACCCACTGCCAGGTGGCTCTGACACTGGGGACTTTGCATGGGTCAGAAACAGACATACGTTCCAGTTCTGTTTTGTCCATGTCCAGCACTAAAGTAGCCATCACCTGAGTTGTCCACTTCTACAGATAGAGCAGTGTACTTCGTGCTCCTAAATAAAAAGGTTGAGGACCTGCACAGTCCGTGTATATCCATGCCTCCAAAGCAAAAAACCAGGGATGGGGGATGTAGCTCAGTGGCAGAGGGTTTGCCTAGCATTCATGAAGCCCGGGGTTCAGCCCCCAGTACTGGAGTGGAAAAGACATCTAAGTACAAAGCTAAGGGCTCAATTTTTAAAAAAAAATATGCGGTTGAAGAAATGGGGCTTCTAGTGGCATGGGTGGAGGACTGAGGGGACATTAACCTCAGTGTTAACCACCAGCCAAATATAAGTAAACAAATAGATGAAAGACAGTAAGACCTCAGAGATTTCTGTGGATTCAAATCTCGTTGATTCTCTTCCATTAAAATCCAGAAATGTTGTAAGTAACAACAATATTTGAATGCCTGTATAATTTTTATAAATCATTCATCAGAATGGCTAGGAGAGACACACTAAGAGACTCAGAACTAATTTTGGATGGGGATAGGGGCAACTATTTAAGTACTGGCCAGATTCCGAGGAGTGGACTAGTGAGGACCAGCACAGTGGGAAGAACTGGCCAGCACGTGCCGTCGGAGGCAGAGGAGGGAGGCCGGCGGTGCTCTTCTGGGACCATGTCATGGTCCCTCTGTCTCTAGAGACTCTGTATGCCAGTAATCCCACTCCTGCTTTCCTGGGCCTGAGCCCTCCTGTGGACGCTGGACTCCGTGACCTCTACATGACGTGTAACTGTCTCCAAACTGCACCCACTGAAGATTCTAAGTCAGAATCCACCACGTGGACTGGCCTGTCTTTCTCGTCTCATCTACCATACTGTGTTCACTCCATCTCTGGTTTGGCTTAGATTTTAGGTGTCCCCTAAAGATCACAGAGGAGACAGTGCAAGAAACTTTGGAGGTGAGATGATGGGGTTAGGAGAGTCTTAACCTAATCAGCGCACTAAACCCTGATAGGATTGACTGGCTGGAGGCTGAAAGAGGGTAGGGTGTGGCTGGAGGAGGTGGGTCATGGGGGGGCGCATATTTGGGGTATATGTTTTGTCCTTGTTGAGCAGAACTTCCTTTCTGCTTCCTGGTGCCAGGTCCTGAGCCAGTTCCTTCCCCCATGATGGGCTGCCTCACCTCAGGCCTGGAGCAATGGAGTCAGCTGTCTATTGACTGAGATCTCTGAAACTGTGAGCCCGCAAATAAACGTTTCCTCCTATGAAATTCTTCTTGTCAGGTGTTTTGGTCACAGTGGTGAAAATACAGACTGCAACAGCCTCCTCAGGGGCACAGCAGCCCCTGTGCTTCGGTCCCTTCTTGGTCTTGCCCTTGAGCTGGGCCACCCCCCATCTCAAGACTCCTATACCCTGACAGACCGCTCGCGGGCACTGCCCACCTTAAGTCACCTCTCAAACCATTCTCTACCCCTCTAGAATGACCCTCCTAAAGAGCACATCTGGTGTCCCTCTTGTAGTTAACATTCCGCTTCCCTTAGGATGCAGCCTACTTTAGTCTGTGGGGCCTATAAAGACCTTCAGGATCTGACCTTCGGGTGGTCTCTTGCCACATCCCTTCCGATAGCTCCCCAATCCTGGCTGTCCTCAACAGTTCCTGGACACATGCTTTTGCACATGTGGCCTCCTGTGCTCAGATAGCCTTCTGACACCGTGGTTTGGCTGGCTTCTATTTTTTATCCATCTAGGTCTTCGACTGGGCAATTTTTACTTTATAAATGCTGGGAAGGGACTCAGGTCCTTGAACATGCTGGGCAAGCACCCTATGACTGAGCTACATTCCAGCCCTAGAGGAAGCCTTTCTACCCCCGATTCCCACAGATGGGGGGTGACATGGTTTTCAGGGTGTACACAGCTCCTGAGCTTGCCCACCCACCCCAGCGCCTGTTCTATGAGTGCAGAGCTGGGCTTTGGGACATTTGCAATCTAGGAGCAGAGCGCGCAGTGGATGCTCAGCTGGAGGGAGGGAAGGAAGGACGAGAGGGCTTCAAATCCCATTTGGTCTGTTTGCTCATTTTCCTAAATGCAAACCTCTTCCTTTCCCCTCCTTCCTGCTCATAAAGACTATAATATGTGGCTTGAAAATGCCAATTATGGATGTGGGGCTGCAGTGACTTTCCTTGTGATGAAATGAGACTGATTATGCAGATGACGGGTGATTGTATACTACTGAATAATTAACACAGCCAGGAGTCCTCCCTCTGAAGAAAACAAAGTAAAAACTGGGGCACGGCGGTGTACGCCTGTAATCCCCGTGTCTCTTGAGGCTGAGGCAGGAGGATCGCAAATTTGAGGCCAGCCTCAGCAACTTAGTGAGGCCCTAAGCAACATAGCAAGAGCCTGTCTCAAAATTAAAAAAACAGGGGCTGGTGTGCTCATCTGGCATGCGAGGGGCACTGGGTTCGATCCTCAGCACCACATAAAAAATGAAGTAAAAATATTGTGTTCATCTACAACTAAAAAATAATTTAAAAAAATTCTCTCTCTCTCTCTCTCTCTCTCTCTCTCTCTCTCTCTCTCTCTCAATAAAAGGGGGGGCCTGGGGATGTGGCTCAGTGGTTCACCCCTTTGTCAATCCCTGGTACAAAAAAAATGGGGGAGTTGGGGCTGTGACACACAGTGGTAAAATGCCCCTGGGTTCAATCACCAGTTCCAACAAAACAAAACGAAACAGAAAACAACAACAAAACCCCCAAACCACCCCAAATTTACCATCTGAACAATGTACCACAATGTTCAATGCCGCAGTCTTGGCTGGGCACAGAATCACGAGCCAATCAAGCAGGAACAAAACTTTATTTTGAAAAAGCCGCTAACACTCTCAGCGCCAGCAAGTCAAAAACCGGTCCTCCCACGAGGGTGTCCGACCGGAACCGCGCGCCGACCGGAACCCCCCGGGGTCCCCCCGGACCTCCCCCGGAATTTCCTCCTACTATCCTTCCCCAACCAATGGGAACTCTCCAAGAGTCTGGTAACATGAGTCCGTAACATGAGTCCGGTAGCAGGCCAAGGTGAACAGCGGGAGTCCAATTTGCATATGAATGTAAATCTTAACATAATCATCTCAGTGGCTAGCTGGCGTCACTTTACAACCAAAGGTGCCATACATTGTATATTTGCTTGTGGCTCCTAGCATCTGCCCCCTTCTGTTTAATTAAGCAACAAGCAATGTGGCTAGGGACCGTGCCTGGTAGGTTGTCCAATTTAACATATGGTTCTTACCCGTCATGGGAGAACTGACCTTTAGGCGTCAGCTTCCTGTCTTAGGTTGAATCCACTGTAATCAGAGCAACCCGTCGCTGACTACCGGTCCAGCATTCAGCCATGCTCGTGGATAGGCCTATGCACCAGTGGGGGGGTGAGGTTCTTGCCTCACCTCTGTTGGCCCCCAAATTTTGCCTTGGTGCCAGTGGGGGGGTGAGGTTCTTTGCCTCACCTCTGTTGGCCCCCAAATTTTAGACCATCACTAGTAGAAGGGAGGAGGATACAGAAATGCCACGACACCAAGCCAATTGATGGCTCCTTGGAAAAATTGCGTCACTGGTGACACCATCAGCAAAGATATGCCAGTATTACCACAATAAACATGGGGTGAGCTGGCAAGGAAATTGCATCACTGGTGACACCATCAGCAAAGATATGCCAGCAGTACCACAATTCGGTGCACCAGATGATATTTTACAATGTATACAACTGATATATAGTCCAGGCAAGTTCTGCAAGCAGTTCAAATTGGAGGAGTCTATCAATATGTCCATTTCCTCCCAAAGTAAATCAAGTCCTTGATTGAGCATTACTTGTTGAGTTATATTCATTGATGCATCAGTTTATACAGTTTACTGTGATAGCTATCATAGAAGCTGTAGTTTGGTTTTATCTCAGTCTTCACCGGAATTGGGATGGAGATGGAAATTCTGGCAATGATGCTAAAGAGACATTATCCTGAACAGAGTTATTAAATATAATGAAAAGGAATGGTGAAAGTAAACAAACAGATCTGTTAACCATCTTTAACAACAATCATAAACAGCTGTTCACCTAATTTAAATTAAACCATATAAATCACGTGAATAAAGAAAAAATTCGGATCCATTTTTTCATGAGCGCTCCTCATATAAGAAATATGGACATACACACATACAGACATACAACACAAAACAGAAGTGTGCACACAACATACAACACATAAGACAATAGTAAATAAAGGCCTTGTAACTATACTTAGGTGAAATCTCCATTGCAATGTTTAAAAACTCCACAGTCAAAAAATAAATAAATAAATAAATAAATAAATAAAAAATAAAACACAGTCAAAAAATAAAACTGATCAGAAAAACATTAACCTAGGTTTGTATGAGCTCAAAAATAAAATAGAACTTTATGATGTGGAAAAATGCAATAATAAAATAGATACTGAAAAAAAAAAAAAAAAAAAAAAAAACACCTTGGTTAATCACTGTCGCCGATGTAAGAATAGCCAAGCTGGAGCTCTGGATGTCAGCTGTTATGGATTTGAGTCAAATCATCTTCTTTTTCTGTAGAAATTGTTTTAGTTAATCTCTCTGGAATCCAAATTGGTTGCTGTTCATCCTGTGGGAAAACACAGACAGCGCCCCGATTCCAGACTATCACTGGATCCGGGCCTTTCCATTGTCCTGTTAGAATATCTTTCCAAAGTACCTTAGGCTTATGTACATTTTTGGGGTACAAATGTCTTTCCGCAGCACTAAGTCCCGATGAATCTAAATTTAAAAAGTTTAGAGTAAAAAGGGTTATTTTAAGTTTATCTTTGGGGGATATATACCCCTTTCCAATTCCCTCCTTTTGTTTTAATAAGTACATTTTAATAGTTTGATGAGCTCTTTCAACTATGCCTTGTCCTTGTGGATTGTATGGAATTCCTGTTATGTGAGTAATACCAAATGATGAGCAAAATTGTTTAAAAGAGGAGGAAGTATAACCAGGACCGTTGTCCGTTTTTAACTGTTTTGGAACGCCCACAGTGGCAAAATTTTGTAAGCAATGAGCTATAACATCTTTAGTTTTTTCTCCGGCATGAAGGGAGCCCATCAAAAATCCGGAAGAGGTATCAACTGTAACATGTAAATATTTTAATTTTCCAAATTCTGGCAAGTGTGTGACGTCCATCTGCCAAATATGGTTAGGTATTAGTCCTCTAGGATTGACTCCAAGATTAACTTGTGGTAAAAATGTCACACAATTTTGACATTGTTTTATTATATGTCTGGCCTGTTCTTTAGTTATTTTAAAACGCTTTTGTAAAGTATTAGCATTGACATGGAACCTTTTATGAAAATTTATAGCTTCTTCTATTGTGGAGAAAATATGTATGTCATGTGTAGATTTATCTGCTAGTTCATTGCCCATACTAAGGGCTCCAGGCAATCCTGTATGTGCCCTGATATGACCTATGAAGAATGGATCTTTTCGGTCCCAGATTAGACTTTGTATAGCGGAAAACAAAGAGAAAACAGTAGAGGAAGGGGAAATCCTACCAGCATCTTCAAGGGAATTAATAGCATTAACTACATACTGACTATCAGAAAATAAATTAAATACAGAATCTTTAAACATCATAAAAGCTTGTAATACTGCATTAAGCTCTACCTTTTGAGCTGATTGTTTGGGTACTAAAAATGTAAAAGTTTGATCAGGAGTAACTACTGCTGCTGTACCATTGTTTGACCCATCAGTGAATATATTTGGAGCATTTATGATAGGGGTTTTTCTTGTCATTTTTGGAAAAACTACAGGATGCTTAGACCAAAAAGACAACAAAGGATTAGATGGTAAGTGATTATCAAATGAAACACTAGTTTTACACAGGATTATTGCCCAAGTATTTAACTCATTAGCTAACTCATCAATTTGATCCATAGTATATGGAGTAATAATTTTATTGGGAGAAATCCCAAACACTCCCTTAGCTGCTTTTATTCCTTTGAGTATTAATTGTCCTACAGCCTCAGGATATCTAGTAAGAATAGTGTTAGGGGAATAAGATAAATGTATCCACAATAATGGACCTTCTTGCCAAAATACTCCTGTAGGAATATTTTTTGTTGGTAGTACAATAAATAATAAAGGCAAACTTATATCAATTCTATCCAAATGCATATTTTCCATATATGTTTCAATGATTTTTAATACTTTTCTTGCTTCAGGCGTTAACATGCGGGGTGAATTTGGATCTGATGGACCTTTTAGAATATCAAATAAAGGTCCTAACTCTCCTGTTGGTATGCCTAGATAAGGCCTTATCCAATTTATGTCTCCCAATAACTTTTGAAAGTCATTAAGTGATTTGAGTTGATCTACTCGTATTTGAATTTTTGGTGGACGGACCATGGTTGAGGATAATAGAACTCCTAAATAATTAATTGGAAGATTTAATTGTACTTTATCTATTGCTATCTCTAGATTATAATTTTTCAATAAATTTGTAAGTGTGGCATAACATTCTAGTAATGTGTTTTTATCTTTATGTGCCAGTAACACATCATCCATATAGTGAAATATTTGTAGTTCAGGATTTTGGTTTCTAAGTGGCTGGATTGCTTTATTAACATAAATTTGACACATAGTTGGGCTGTTAGCCATCCCTTGAGGGAGTACTTTCCATTCATATCTCTGATCAGGACCTTCATGATTCAGTGCAGGGATAGTAAATGCAAAATGTGGACTATCCTCGGGATGAATTGGAATTGAAAAGAAACAATCTTTAATATCTATAACTAAAACATGCCAGGTTTTTGGTAAAGCAGACAATTGAGGAATCCCTGATTGAGCAGGTCCCATAATAACCATCTCATTATTAATGGCTCTTAAATCTTGTAATAATCTCCATTTACCAGATTTCTTTTTAATGACAAAAATGGGAGTATTATAGGGGGATACGGAAGGTTGTATATGTCCTTCCGCTAACTGTTGTCTGACCAAGTCATGGGCTACTTGTATCTTTTCTTTAGTCAAGGGCCACTGAGGAACCCACACTGGTCTTTCTGATTTCCAAGTAATTTTGATTGTCTCAGTGGCCCTTTCTGAAAACCCAATTCATGTCTATTTATTTCTTGATCTATTTGAATAGGTGCTGTCATACCTTGTTCTTGTTCTCTTAATCTTTTTTCTTTCCTAAAGCCTTGTTTAGCCCTAGTAGTGGGCGCGTTAGGATTGATGTTATTTGTTAATGTCAATCCTAATTGATCTAGGACATCTCGTCCCCATAAATTTACAGGAAGATGATCCAATACATAGGGCTGTATAGTTCCTTCACATCCTTCAGGATCCCTCCAATCTAATACCATAGCACTTCTATGGGGATTTGTTGCCACTCCTAGGCCTCGAAGCGTTTGAGTGGCTTGTTGTAATGGCCAATATTTTGGCCATTCTTGACGAGAGATGACACTAAGGTCAGCTCCTGTGTCCAGCAGCCCATTAAAGTCATGTCCTTGAATATTTAATTTTAGCATTGGGCGAGAATCTAAATTCAAAGACAGCATAGCCCAATCTACACCTGTGGAGCCTAATCCCTTGGAACCTCTTTCTACATTACAACTGGAAAATTTATCATGCAGGCTGGGTATTATTAATAACTGTGCTATTCTATCTCCTGGTGAAATTACTGATATACCTCTTGGAGAACTAGCTATAATTTTTATTTCACCTTCATAATCGGGATCAATTACCCCAGGACTTATCATAAGTCCTTTTAGTGTAGAAGAACTGCGTCCCAATAATAAGCCTACTGTTCCCTGGGGAAGAGGTCCTTTTACTCCTGTGGGAATGATTTGAATTCCCATCTCTGGGGTTAGTACTGCTCTGGCAGAGGCGCAGATGTCCAGCCCTGCGCTCCCTCTAGTTTGTCTGATGAGGGATTTAATGGATAATGCGTCCTGGGCACTACCTTGATGGGGCTGTTGGGTTCCTCCATTGCCCCATATATTTGTGGTTTGGGGCCCCGGGGCATTGGGCCCTCTAGTCCGTTTTTTGGCAATGGAGCTTGATACCTTTCTCCACGATATCGTGGGTAAACACTTGGTCCTTGTTCGTTTTTTGATAACGGAATACCCTCTATGGTGGTTTGAGAACGGCATTCATTAGCCCAATGTCTCCCTCTACGGCATCGTGGGCAAATACCTGGTATTCTATTCCTTTGATATCCAGCTTTGTTAAACCCTCCTCTTATGGGGCAACTCCTTTTAAAATGTCCTGTTTGATTACAATTATAGCATGTTCTTGGCCTGGCATCTAAAGCCTGTTGTACTGCTGCTAAGACTTGCCCCTGTTCATTAATGTCTCTACATAATTTAATATATGTGTTTAAATCCTCATGTCTCCATGGTCTAATGACCTCTCTGCAGCAACGATTTGCTTGGTCATAAGCCAGTTGTTTTATAAATGGCATTACCTGTTCTGTATTTCCAAATATCCTAGAGGCTGACTGAATAAGTCTATCTACAAATTCAGCATAAGGTTCATTAGTTCCTTGTATTACCTTAGATAATTGACCTTGTAAGTCTCCATGCCCCTGTAAAGTTTTCCATGCCCTAACTGCATCTACAGCAATTTGTGCGTACACACCAGGGTCATATTCAATTTGTTGTCTTTGACCCTCATAAGGTCCCTTCCCCAAAAGCATGTCCATATTTCTTTGAGGGTACCCAGCTTCTGCATTTCGCCTAGCTGTCTCCATGCAAAATTCCTCATTGGCAACCTTCCATAACAAATATTGTCCTCCGTTTAGCACAGATCGACACATGTTAGCCCAATCTGCTGGTGTCATGTCCAAGTTGGTAACAGATTCAACCATGCTTATTGTGAAGGGAGCTTGCGGCCCATAGGTCGTTACAGCCTCCTTTAATTGCTTTATTGTTTTGAAATCTAAAGCACGGTGAATTCGTTGCCCTCCTGCCTGCTCAAGTACAGGGCATGCTAATCTTTGGGGTCCTGCCTCAGAATTCCGTCCATCAACTACGGTAGTTGAGGGCCGCTCAGCGGTAGATGGAGCTGTTGGCTGAGTTACGCCCTCTGGTGATAGAACGGAGTTGGTAGCAACCTCCTGTTGTAATTCTCCACCTGATGGCTGCTTGTCCTCTAAGCTTGCTTTCTTTAAATTCTCCTCTGTCTGACTAGCTTGAGAGACCTTCTCTTTTGCTTGACCTAGCGTTTTTTCTACCATAGTCTGGACCTCTAACAATTTACTTAACAGTTTTTCGGTTTGTTTTTTATTGGATTCTAATCTACTATAACCTAACCCAATAAGGTAGGATAAAACAAAGCCGAAGCAGAATGAAACAAAGACGGAGCAGACAATGGTTGTATCAATTTTCTCTTTCTCAGGGCTGAATAACTTCAAACCTTGAGCCAACCATTTTTTCCAGTTCGCCTGAGAAAATTCTAGGGCTAGGGAGCTCGAAATGAAAACAAAATAAATCAAAACAAGAACACATTGTTTTCTGAGAAGGTCATCCATCCTGTCGCCTTCCCTCAGGGGCGAGCAATTTACTCACCTCTAAGCTTCAGGCGTTCCCCGCACGGGCCGCCAAATGCCGCAGTCTTGGCTGGGCACAGAATCACGAGCCAATCAAGCAGGAACAAAACTTTATTTTGAAAAAGCCGCTAACACTCTCAGCGCCAGCAAGTCAAAAACCGGTCCTCCCACGAGGGTGTCCGACCGGAACCGCGCGCCGACCGGAACCCCCCGGGGTCCCCCCGGACCTCCCCCGGAATTTCCTCCTACTATCCTTCCCCAACCAATGGGAACTCTCCAAGAGTCTGGTAACATGAGTCCGTAACATGAGTCCGGTAGCAGGCCAAGGTGAACAGCGGGAGTCCAATTTGCATATGAATGTAAATCTTAACATAATCATCTCAGTGGCTAGCTGGCGTCACTTTACAACCAAAGGTGCCATACATTGTATATTTGCTTGTGGCTCCTAGCAGTTCAAGAGATTAATTAGCTCAGGTCTCCAAGAGACCCGAGTTCATGCCCTGATTCCACTATTTGTCATCACCTTGGGTAAATTATTTAACCTCTTTGAGCTTTGGTTTCCTTATCTGTAGCCTATAAAGCATTGAGTACATTGCTTGGAACATAGTTACTGGTCAGCCGGACACTGTGTTGCTCACCTGTAAGCCCGGCTGAGGCTGAGACAGGAGGATCTCAAATTTGAAGCCAGCCTTGGCAACTGCTATGATTTAGACATGAGGTGCTCCCAAAAACCTTACATGTGAGACAATGCAAAAATTTTGAGCAGGGAGATAATTAGATTAGGAGAGGTGTAAGCTAATCAGTGGATTAATCCACCGATATGGATTAACTGGGTGGTAACTGCAGGCAGGTAGCGTGTGCCTGAAGGAAGTAGGTCATGGGGGCGTGCCTTTCCAGTTTATATTTTGTCCTTGGTCAGTGAGGCTCTCTCTCTGATTCCTGGTCTCCACATCCCGAGCTGCTTTCATCTGCCATGATGTTCTGTGCCCCAAGCGATGGAGTCAGTCAACCATGGACTGAACCTCTGAAATCATGAGCCAAAATAGACTTTTCCTCCTCTAAATTGTTCTTGTCAGGTATTTTGGTTGCGGCAATGCAAAGCTAACTAAAACATCAACTTGGTGAGACTCTGTCTCAAAACAAAAAGGGCTGGGGGTGAAACTCAGTGGCTGAGTGCTTACATAGCTTGTGCTAGGCTCTGGGTTCAATGCCCAGTAGTGCTCTCCCAAAAGGGTTGGTTGTGCTGGGCGCTGTGGTGCAGGCCTGTAATCCCAGCAGCTGGGGAGGCTGAGGCAGGAGGATCACAAACTCAAAGCCAGCCTCAGCAACGGCAAGGCACTAAGCAACTCAGTGAGACTCTGTTTCTGAATAAAATACAAAATAGGGCTGGGGATGTGGCTCAGTGGTCGAGCACCCTGAGTTCAATCTCTGGTACTAAAAACAAACAAACAAGAAGAGTTGTGTGTAATAGTCAGATTTTGGATTTCTCATTGATTTCAACAAGTAACTCTCTCTCTGACTCTCCTAATTTTATAGTCAGATACTGGACTGATGGACCTCAACTGATGGGCTTTTCCCCCATGTCCTTCTTCCCAATTCCCATCTGACCTTTGTCCCCCTCAGCAGTAAGTAAGCCCCAACCCCTCCATCACCAGCCTCTGCTCTATTTCTGGGTCAGGAATCAATCGACATTATCATGAAATATCTGGATCTCTCCTTAGGAGAGACGTCATCTGAAATTCTGTTCCAGCTTGAGAAAAAGCTTATGAGCTCATAGGAAAAGAGATAGTTAGCACATTCACTCCTGGGTGTTTTATCTGAATCCTAAACTCTCAGATGCAGGTTATTGCTAGGTACTATTTTAATTAATAAACTGTTATGATTAATAGTGTGTGCAATAATTTGGATTGTCCATGTCTTCCAAAGCGCATATGTTAAATCTTGCTCCCTAGATTAATGCTATTGTTGGAAATTATAAGAGGTGGGCCTAGTGGGGTTTTAGGTCACTGGGGGAGTGCTGATTGTGTTTTCTCCCTCTTTTTTTGCTTTCCTAGTCATAAGGTGACCAGATTTACTCCACCATACACTCCCTTCCACAGACCCAAAAGCAATGGCATCAACTAATCATAGACCAAAATCTCCAAAACTGTGAGTAAAAATAAACCTTTTCTCTTTGTAAGCTGATTATCTCAAGTATTTGTTATAGTAACTGTCAACTGACTAACACAATGTACTTCTTGTCATGTTGCACAGTTAACAAGTCCCATCTGTGGGGTTTTTAGCACCTTGTTCTATGATCAAATCACTATTATTTTTCATTTTCCTGTTTTAAGCAACTAAACTGTATCCTTATCAATATGAAATTTGACACCTGGCAGTTGGGCAATGTATGTAATAAAATCCAATTGTGTTAATGGCTTAGTAAAGAAGGTCAGGTATAGAGCAGAGATGGAGTGGATATTTTTGTTGTATAGTTTGTAACTTTGTTATGCTGTGGCAAAACATTTGATCAAATGATCACCTGATGTATTATGTCAAGCAAGTAACATGCAAACTGAGGGTGTAGCTAGGGCCAGAGATAGGAAATGCAAAAGTTTGTATTGATTTTCTTTCTTTCTTTCTTTCCTCCTCCTCCTCCTCCTCCTCCTCCTGCCCCCTCCCTCCCTCCCCCTCTTCCCTTCTCCCTCCCTCCTCTCTTTCTCCTCTTCCTCCTCCTCCTTTTTTGGTACTAGGGATTAAACCCAGGGGTGCTCAACCACTGAACAACATCCTCAGCCCTTTTTATTTTTTATTGAGAGACAGGGTGTCACTAAGTTGCTCAGGGCCTTGCCAAGTTTCTGAGGCTGACCTCAAATTTGGTTATCCTCCTGATTCAGCCTCCTGAGCTACTGGGACTACAACTGTGCCCCACCAAGCCCAGCGTTGATTACTTCTTATAGCTTCTAGCTATGAACTGTAATAAAGATATGAACTTGAGCTGGAGCTATCCCACTCACCAGCAGAAGTGGAAGCAAAAAAAAAAAAAAAAGTGTAAGCAAAAAAAAAAAAAAAAGCATTGTAAGAGTCTCTGCCTGCAATCTAAATCCACTAGGAGTCCTGGGATTGGGGGCCTTGCAGGGGTGAAAAATCCAACTGCTTCTTCCTCCAGAGGGAAGCAGTAGTAGAGTGACAGCAAGCCTATGGGCCTTGGCAGGAGATAAGGATGTGGCCCCAGGCCCTTTCCAAGCATCTTCCTGGCAGTTGCCTCTGGACAATGGAATCGCGCCCAGCCCCTGTGAGCAGTTTAAAGATGTGCCTTCCCACCCAACGTTTTATCTCTGCCTTTCAAACAGTCTCAAAGGAGCTAGCATCACTTTGAGAGGGAAGGATGGGCAAAGCATAAAGAGACATAAATAAAAGATCAGAACCTTCAGGCTTACACAGTGTTTTTGGACACAATATTGGGCTGTAGTAACTCATGCTTGGAACCGACTAGAAGCAAATAGATTGGATGGCAGCTTACTTAGGTTTGGACAGAAACCCCGGGCTTGGCCTGCAAAAACGTCTGCTCATTCAGCTCTCAAATGCACCCTCCAAAGCAAGAAGTTGGCTACGGAAACCATATGGCATCAAAAAAGGATCATAACTTCTGATGCACGGGGCTTGTCCATTTCCCTCCATAGAAGAACCTCCTAGAGGGCAGACAGACGTCACGTGGGACAATGGACAAGAGAGCTTCTCCAAGGCAGAGCTGCCAGAGGGACAGTCAAGGCTCACACGGACGGCAAGGGGGGAGTCTTGGCCATTTCTATAGAGCAGGATTTGATCATCGACATGGACAAATTCCTGTGATGTTTATCTTTCTTCCTTTGTCTACTGTGAGTTTTAAAATTAATTATTTTAGAGATGGGGGCCTCACTGTGTTGCTCAGGCTGGCCTTGAACTCTGAGGACCATGTGATTCTTCTGCCTCAGTCTCGCAAGCAACTAGGAACCACAGACCTCACCACCATGCCTGGATGGGGGAGAGTTTTTATGGTGGTTATCTGGCTTCTGCTCCAGCAGTGATGTTGCATGTAGATGTGGATAACTTGCTTTTTTGGTTTAAAAATGAGCAGAGCACAAGGAGACCCATCTGGACTCCATAGAGATGATCGCCTTTCATCTAGGGATCCTTAAAGTCTAGGTCACCTGGACTTTAAGTGAGATTTAGTAACAGTATGAGACTTTGAGGAAAATGCATGGGTATGAAAGAGAAGAGCATTCATGGGTATTTGGGGAGCCAAAGGAGCAGACCACAGTGGAAAATGCTAGATGCCTTCCAGAATCCACACTGCTCTTCTTTGATACAAACCCCCAATTTTTAATAGGCATATTGCCACTCAGCTTAAAAAAAAATAATCTATACAATTGGATCTTCTAACCTGCAGCTTCCACGGTTGCAGATTCAACCAACAGTGGATCAAAGATATTTTTAAAATACTGCATCTGCAGTGAACCCATGTAGACATTTTCATCATTATTCCCTAAATAATGCAGTGTTAACAACTATTTCCACGGCACTTACATTATATTACATATTATAAGTCAGCTAGAGATGATTTAAAGTCTACAGGGGGATGTGTGCAGGTGATCTGCAAATGCTATGTCATTTTACAGAAGAGACATGAACATCCTGGAGATTTGGTATCCACAGGGGTTCTGGGACCAATCTCATGTGAACACTGAGGGTCAACATTTTATTTATTTATTTATTTATTTATTTATTTATTTTATTTATTTTATTTATTTATTTTTATTTCCCTGCCTCCTTTATCATTAGGTATGGCTACGTAGGTAATTAAATTCTGGCCAATGAGCTAAAAGCAATTGTGTGGCAAGGAATTTTCTGGAAGACTTCTTAAAAAGGGAGAGGCATGTCCTTGTCCCTTCTCCATTCTTCTGACTTGAAGGTGGATGTTCTTGTGACCTGTCAGCCGCTATCCTGGACAATAACAAGAGCCAAGCTACAGAGAATATAAGAAGCATCCTGGGGCTGCCAAACCTGGCCTGAGCTAACTCTAAATTTCAATTGACTGAGAGAGGCATCAAATTCAATTTTACTTAAGCCACTATATATGGGGCTTTGCTCATATGAAGCTGGATCATGATTGATACATTTTTCATGCATGATTTGGCCCATTGAACTTTAAGAATATGGAGCAATTGATTTAGGGGTGTGGATTTGAGATCTGAGTCCCTGGAACTGCTAAATGATTTCCTGGGAGGTTGAAAAGAAACAACCCATGTTGTGCTTCCTTTAGTTTTGGAAACAGACAGCGTTAGTCTGAATTAGGATGCGAACCTATACGTATTCAGATCTGGGAGGATTTTTCTCAACTGAAATGATTGGAGTATATGCTCCCTCCTGCAGATGACCCGGATAAGAGAACTGGAGGCTACAGTTTGGGCAGAAACATCTCTAGTCCTCCACACTCTTGGATGTAGCCCAGTGTCTGGGTTAGAAAAGAGGAGTGGTTTCAGTAATCCCCAGTTATATAGAAGAAGGACTCATCCGAAAAGTAGTTAACTTTAGTATGTTATTTGCAATTCAAGGGATGTGTGTTTTTAATTTTCTGTGGGCTTACACTGGGATCCTCAACCTTTGCACTATTGACATTTCTTTCTCCCTCCCTCCCTTTCTTACTTTCTTTTCTTTGCTTTCTTTATTATTTTTTCTTTTTGTTTTTTGGGCAATGTTGGAAAGTGAACTGAGGGCCTTGCACATACTAGGCAAGTGCTGGCTCCCTGACCCCAGTCCTCCTGTTCTGTACCAGCTAAGTCTCTGTGGTGGGGGCATTCGATGCATCACAGGTTGAAAGTAGATCCCCAAGCTCTAGGCTCTGCATTCTAGTAGCAACACCCTCCACATTGGTTGTAACAGCCAAAATGTCTTCAGACATTGCTATGTGTCCTTTGGGGGTGATACTTGTCCCCAGCTAAGAACTGCTGGCTTACCATGAGGCTTAACATAAATTTCATGTGTTCTACCATACACACAGTCTGCTGCTCAAGCTGGTGAACTGGGTGGGGAGAACCTACGAGCTGGGTATATAGTCAGGGCACAGGACCAAAGTACATTTCACTTACCTATACTTGGTAGATAACTTAAAAAATGGCTACAATTAAGTAAGGCACTAATAAAGGCCATGTATTCTCCTTAGTACTTCATATTTACTTCTTTCCTCCTGCCAGAAAAGCTTTTTAAAAGTAGACAAAAGTATAATCACAACTCTCCTATGTATCTTTCCCAATTTCTTTCCCATTAGAAATTTGGTGTGTATCCAGGCCAATTATCATGTGTTTATATTACAGAGATTCTGTTTTTTGTCACTGTGACAAAATACTTGAGATAACCAGCTCAAAGGGAGAAAAGGTTTATTTTGGCTCATAGTTTCAGACCATGGTCTTTTGGCTCTGTTGCTGTGGGCCTTTGGCAACACAGGAGTACATCATGGTGGGGTGCAGGAGAGAGCTGCTCATCTCATGGAGGTGGGGGACAGAGAGAGAGAGAGAGAGAGAGAGAGAGAGAGAGAGAGAAAGGAGCCAAGGTTCCAGTATCCCCTTCAAGGGCACACTCCCAATGACCTAACTTCCTTCCGCTAGGCCCCACCTCCTGAGGTTCCACCACCTCCAATGGACATCATGAGCTGAGAACCATGTCTTTATCACATGAGTCTTGGGAGACATTGAAGATGCAAACCATAAAGTACACGCATATGTAAAGAGTATTTAGTGTTGCTTTAAGTATCTATAATTATTTGCACAAGTGATGTCATAACTGTATAAAACTTTCTGCAGCATTTTTTAACTTAAAAATCGTATTTTTTATCATTCACCCTAGATGTTTCATGTAAATCTGGCAACTTTGTTTTCATCGGCACATAGTATCCCACTGTTTGAGGGTGCTGGAGTCCATCTGTCCATCCTTCTAAAGAGAGAGGTTCACATTGATTTTAGTTCATCTCCACCCAAAAGCTACACTCCAGCAAAAGCCTTATCTGCCCCTTTGAGTATAGGCACTAGTGTCTCTTCAGATGAACTGTTGATGGGAGGTTGTGCCCATTTACTGAATCATGCTACGCTATTTTCCAAAGTGGTTGAATCAATTTATACTCCCACTAGTGGAGCATATGAATCCTCTTTTCTGCACAATCTTCTTCAATGCTATTATTAGGATTTTACAATTTTTCTAAGCTTAGGGGAGTTTTTCAGTTCTTATGAAAGGGGAACTATTTGATAGGAATAAAATGGGGATCGATTTGCAGTTCAGGTGTGCGGTGAAGCTGTGCTTCTTTTCTTGCATTTGTTGACCTCTGTGTTTCTTCTGTCAATTATACCATCCCGTGAGCAATAGAAATTGCTCATTTTCTGCTAGGTTTTCTTTTCTTTTAGATCTGGAAAAGGTGTTATTTGAGTTTTTTTTTTACTCTATTTATTTAACTTGGTTTTCTTCAACAAATTTATTTAAAAGAATTTTAGTATGTGCCACATACTAAAATTCTTTGTTCTTTTAAAACAGGTTACAGACAGCTTCTTCCTGGCTTTGGGTTGTATTTTTACTTTTTTGCAAGATGTCTTTTATTGTGCAGACTTTCCTACCTTTGATGCAGTTCAATTTATATATGTTTGTTTTTATCATTTGGCCCTTGGGGGACTTTTTAAAGAAATCTTTTCCTATTCCAAGGTCATAAAACCATTATCTTGCATTTCTAAAGATTTTAATGTTTTACTTCAACGTTTATCTTCTGATCCATCTGGAGTGTTTTTGTGTATATGATGCAAGGTCAGGATGTGATTCATGTGTTATCTCTCAACCTCACAGCAAGTCTATGGGGTGCACACTGCTCCTGTTTCACAGACGGGAAAACCAAGACACAGACACATGACTGGCCCAAGTTGCACTGTCAATAAAAGGCGGCAGGCCAGGACTTGGGTCCACGTTTGTCTGGTCTCAAAGCCCATGTTCCTTTCCACACAGCACAATGTTGGTTCCAGAAGGCCTGGTGCAAATGTGCATGATATTTTATTTTTCTAGAAACTTTCATGCATCTTTATTGTAAGGGTCTGATCAATACCTTTAGGTGCAAGATAGAATGGAGAATCTGAAGTTTATTTGTTTGCATTCCAGGGTTGCAGAAGTTCAGGTCCAGTTTGGTGTAGGATTCTCCATGTGGGTTAAAGCACCAGTGCCAGTAACAAACCTGAGCCTAAATTGGATACAAAAGTGAGGTGGAAGTGGTATCTGCCATCACTGAATGCTGACATTTGATCTGTATATTGGGCTTCACTCTCTTTCTCTTTCTCTCTCTTTTGTTTTTTTTTGTGAGGGGAGCAGGCTGGCAGGTACTGAGGATTTAACCCAGGGATGTTCAACCCCTGAGCCACAACCCCAGCCCTTTTTATTTTTTATTTTGAGACAGGGTCTCATGAAGTTGCTTAGGGCCTCACCAAATTGCTGAGGCTGATCCTGAACTTGCAATCCTCTTGCCTTAGCCTCCTGTGTCACTGGGATTATTGGTGTGTGCCACCAAGCCTGGCTTTCACTATGTATCTCTTTTGCTGCTCAGTTTTTCTCTGGAGGTAGATATGGTAAAATTAGGGCAGAAAGAAAAGTAATGAATAGTCACAAACAGTTATTTATAGTATCTTATTTTCCCCCCTCTCTGATTTATTAGATTGTTTCACAATATATGACTATTTGCTCTTTTTTTTTTGTAATTTTCATTGCAAATATTTCTTCATGCTTATTATTATTGTTATTGTTGTTGTTGTTATTATTTTGGTACCAAAGATTGAATATAGAGGGGCTTAATCACTGAGCCACATCTCCAGTGCTTTTTAATTTTTTTTTTGTTTGTTTTAAATTTGGAGACAGGCTTTTGCTAAGTTGCTTAAGATCTCACTAAATTGCTGGGGCTGTCCTTGAGTTTGTAATTCTCCTGTCTCAGCCTCATGAGCCACTGGGATTACAGATGTGTGCCACCCTGGCTCTCTTTGAGTTTTATCTGTGATATTGTTGTTTTGACCTATATTTTCATGTGTGTGTGTGTAATCAAATCTTTTAATTTCCCCATCATTTCTTCTATTACTTTTATACTCAGAGAATCCGTACTTGCCTCAGATAAGTTCAAGTCACATTAGTTTCCTTTAGAAAAACTTAAAAAAGTTTTCTTTCAAACTTCTTTTCCATCACATGAACAAGATATCTTTATTTATTTTTTAAAAAATATTTATTTATTTTATTTATTTTAGTAGGTCACAGCATCTTTATTTTATTTATTTATTTTTATATTTACAAATATTTATTTATATTTATAAATATTTATTTATTTTTATGTGGTGCTGAGGATGGAACCCAGGGCCTCACACGTGCTAGGCTAGGCCTGTCTCAAAGCTGAGGACTTCGGGCTGTAACTTTGCTCCACTCCTCTAAAGGAGTTGCTAGGTGACCTGCAAACCTCACCAACAGGCCACCAAACCGGCCCTGCAGCCACCTTCTCTCCACCCCCGCTGACCTACATAAGCCGAGGAAGGATGTGGGAGATCCCTGGAGGAGGCAGCCTGCAGTCTGGGGCTTCCTCATCTGTCCCCATGAGTCTGTGGATAGATTTCAGAGATCCAAGATCAAGGGTAGAAAAAATATTCCATCCTTATTTTCTGTATTCTGTAGTTGAAGTTTAGTATATCCTTGGATTATGAATGTAGCCAACAAGGTACAGTAGAATTAGCAACATTGGTAACTCTGTCACCGGTAGAAACCACAAGTTTTTCCACATCATATACAGTCATTGTGGATATCTCGAAATGTCCCTTAGATTCATCCCTACTTAGAAATTACTGCTAGAACTTATTGATAAAGTATTAATAAAGCAGCATTTAAGCAAAAATAAGCAAGACACAGAAGGAAAAATACCACATGATACCACGTAAATGAGGAAACTAAAATAGTCAAACACGTAGGAGCAGAGGGTAGAACGGTGGTTGCCAGGACTGGGGAGGAGGAAGCAGGAGGTACTGACCAAAAAGCACAACAGTTTTGCTTATGCAAGATGAATAAGTCCTAGAGACCTACTGTGCAGCATAATGCCCATGGTTAACAATCTTCTATAACATTCTTAAAAATTTGTTAAGAGGGTAGTAGCTCTTATGTTACATACTCTCAGAATGAATGAATGAATGGATGAATAGGGCAGGAGGAAACTTTTGAAGCTGATGGACATATTTGGAGATTATTTGGGGTTTAAATTGTGGTGATTGTTTCACGAATATGCACTTGTCTCCAAACTCCTTAGTTTGTATATAGTAAATACATACAGCTTTTTGTGTGCCAATCACATCTCAATAAAGTGATTCTTTTTAAAAAGAAGGATTGTTATTAGAGCATCGATTTTAAAGTGATTTTGACAACTGCATTTCAGTAACATTGGTTTCTTTTGTAATTCTGTATATTTTATCTTATGTACTTAAAAGCACTATTTGGAGAAGGAGCCCCATGAGATTTTGCCAAAGGAACAGAGCACAGGAAGGATCTAGTGGGGCAGTGTGTGATGTGGGGGGCTTTCCCTACCGGCCCTTAAGCCAAATAAGGGGTTCTAAGGTCGCCACTAGGAACGGTCCCAACATAATGATTCGACTTACTTTTTTTTCCTTTAAATTTATGATTGGGTGAACGTGATGCACATTCAGTAGCAACTGTACCTGCAAAGTTTGAACTTAGGTCTTTTCCAGGATCGTCCAGTCCTCCGCCTCAGTGCCGGGCAGTGCCAACAGCCATGGCTCCCAGTCACCCCCACGATCCCAAGTGGAGCAGCAGACACTCCGCTGTGGTCAGGGTTGCTCATTGGGGGTGTTGGAAGGTTGGGTGAGTTAAATGCATTTTCCATTTATGATGGGTTTATGGGGCGGGTGGGGGAGCATCACCTCCTCCTAAGTTGTTTGAGAAGCATCTAGAGTACAAAGCCAGCCCTCCTTACAGACAGGGAGGCGGTGGACTTCTTCCCTTGCTGACAGCTTACTAAGACACAGGGGCCCTGGAGTCCCACCCTGTCTCCACCACGACACAGAGCAATTGGGAAAATGCTCAAGACGGATGGATCTGCACCGCCCCCCTCAGAGTTTAGGGGCCTGTGCGAACCTAAACATTGATCCCTACTTTTCTCTTTTCCGTCTAGAGAATTTGGAATGCCAAGTCTTGCTGCAGCAGCCCCACCCCAGGAGCGGGTAGCTCCCATTCTCCCCTTCCAGAGCGTCCAGGATGGGAGACCGAGCTGTGGGCCCATAAATGTAGCAGAGGTGGCTGGATGGTTGGTGCAGAACCCCCTTCCCTGAGCCCCTCGGCTCTCATGGGCATAGGTGGGCTATGAAAAGTGGGACCCCCAGTGCATCCAGCAATAGTGTTGACTGACGAGACCTGGACATCAGAAGGACCTGCACCAGGGGACCCTCCCGAGACAGGATTGCAGCTACAGGAATGACGCCTTTCCCCTAAGCCTTCCACCCTTCTTCCCCCAACCTCAGAGGGCCACAGAGAGAGGAAAAAAAGAGAAACAAAATTGCAAAACAGTCCCCTGGGTCACAAGTCAGGCCTGAGATGGTGGAGGGAGGTGGGGGAGCCTTTGAATGGGATTAAAATTAATCTCTGATTTAGCCTCCTGAACTTTTAAACACCTGAAATGGAATCTTAATGACTTGGATACAGCTGCTCTTCAAATTGAGTCACTAAAGAGCCATCTGTTCAGCCCGAGGAGTCAAGAAGGGCCCAGCAATTTGGAGATTTGGACGCAGATTTGGAGAAACTTTTCTGCTCGCTCTCTTTTTAAACAGACCCCCTTTCCCCCCACATATTGGAATCATATATATTTTTATGGTTTCATTTTTAAGTGAACATGGCAACTCTTTAGTCCCACTGGAGTTGACTTTTCATGCCTGGTGGGGCAGAGGGCAACCTTGTTTTGAGTCTGGAGTTAGAATTGCCAACGTGGCCAGGAGATCCCTGGACCGGCACTGCACACCTACCTGGCAGGTTTCGGGGGAAACATGTTGCCATTCCTCTGGAGGCTTGTAGGGCTCTTCTTTCTCTTGGCTGGGCAGGCTACTGCGCAGGCTCTGCAGGAGGGGAAGGAAGAACAGCATGCTGAGTCACCTCAGCGACACTCCTGACTTTGGGCCACACAGTCTGGACAGCAGTGAAAGACTGATCCCTGGGGTGGCTGAAGTCAAGGCCAAGGGCGATCATGGATTTGCTGATGGTTCTTGGAGGATTTGAGGCACTTTCCATGGCTCCCTGTCTCTCCACCAGTCTGCATCTGCAGTCCTCACCATGGTGATACCTTTTTTTTTTTTTTTTTTTTTTTTTTTGGTACTGAGGATTGAACTGAGGGGTGCTTTGCCACTGAGCTACATCCTCAGACCTTTTTAATTTTTATTTTTGAGACTATGTCTCACAGAGTTGCTGAGGCTATCCTCAAACTTACAATCCTCCTGCCTCAGCCTCCCAAGTTGCTGGGAATGTAGGTGTGCATCACCGCACCTGGCTATGATACTTCATCAACCTGTTGATCAACCACCTCCACCACTCCCATCTGGCCAAATCCTCCTTTCACCCCTACTCTTTCTTTCTTTTCTGTTTTTCTCTCTTTCCTATTTATTTATTTTGGTTCTAGGGATTGAAACCAGGATCTCATACATTCTAGGCAAATGCTGTACATCCCCAGTCTCCAACTCTATTATTTCAGCTCATCTTTCAGACTTATTTATTTTTTTATTTCCTTCATTCTTCTTTTACTTTCTTTTTCCTTTTTATGTTTTTTTAAATTTTCTTAAATTTTCTTTATTTAATGCCTTCTTTCTTCTCATTTTTTTCTCTATTACCTTTATTTTTTACTCAAAATTCAAGGGATACTGAGAATTTTCTTCCTACCTAAATTGTCCCTATATATTACCTTAAAATTAGGACATATTTGACATTTTCGTCATGTAATATTTCATAAAACAAGAGAATTTGATATACCAAAGACTTAAAGCGTTACCAATTTTTCTATCCCCTGCACAGGTTAACAGCATCTTGAATTTTTTTATCTATTCATTTTTTTAAAAAAGTATTTATTTTTTAGTTCTCAGCGGACACAACATCTTTGTTGGTATGTGGTGCTGAGGATCGAACCCGGGCCACACGCATGCCAGGTGAGTGCGCTACCGCTTAAGCCACATCCCCAGCCCTGTTTTCATTTTTATAGGAGGTAATAGTCTGAGGAATATTTTGTGGTTCCTTGGTGGAAGGATGGGAGATAGAGGGAACCAGGCCCACCGGCCCAGATCCTGGAATCCTTACCATGTGAATTAGATCATGACAGTCCCCTCTCAGAAGCATGTTGGCTACTTAGATAGTTTAATACAGAAGCAACCTTTAGTACTGTGAGAAGGATTTAGATCTTAACTACTCAAAGATGAAAGCAGGAGAGGAGAGTCATGATGGATGTGAACATTTCATGTGAAAGCGACCTGGAGGCTTTAGCTAACTACAAGGCTTATCTGAGCTGAAAGTGTTCAGTGGTTTGGTAAAGGATGAAGTCAATCATTGAATGTATCACAGGAAGCGTTAGGTTCCAGACACAATGGACACCAGCAACACAGTAGCCCCACTGCGGTCCAACAGCATCCTCAGCGTTGAACACCAAGATGGCATGATCAAAGGAATCCTTGTTCCGAGGCCACACGTGGAAAATACAGAGGGAGGAATAACATTGGCCACATTTAGCACTTGGGGGGAGGGGCAGGGCCATGGGGGTGGGAACCGACATCCAATATGTTTGTCAAACAGGAGCAAAGAATTTAGAGGGACAGGGACACAGGATGTACCCAGAGGAAGCTGAGAAGAATGGGCGGGGAGTGAGGATGTCTAACCACAGCCTTAGGGTGGGGACCATCATTTCTGCGTCCTTTCAGAGAAATGCAGAGGAAGGGGGAGCTGAGGAGGCAGACAGTCAGTCGGGATGTCCTGTCTGTGAATTCATCTGACTTTGCCTGAGGTCATTTTTCTTACTGTCTCCTGCCTTTCCGCTCATCTCCATTCTGATCCTTCCCTGGTGAGGTGAGACTTTCTCCTCCAGCACAGTTGGGAGCTTGTCATGGTCCTGAGAAACAGGTGGCAATTTCGCTGTCTCCAGGATGACAGCTTACGTTCTTAGCAGGGCATTCAAAGTCCTGCATGGCCTGGTATCCGACTTCACTTCTAGCTGCCTCTCCAATGATGCCTCTGGTGACGTGTCCTTGTGCACCCAGGGCCCCATCAACCTCCTACTCTTCCTTTCCGCAGAGCACAGCTCACCCCGACAGCAGCCTGTGACTAGCCTCCCTGTCTGTGCATTCTCTCTCTACCAATTTTTTTTTTAAATCCTTCAACATCAAGTTCAAATGCTACTATCTCTGTGAGCGGTCCTTCCCAGAGCCACTCTCCCAGCATCCAACTTGGATGAAGGTGCTGGATTTGTAGCTCTATCTGGACTCCAAATTTCTTGAAGTCAGGAGCCTTTGTCTTTTTGAATTTTTTATTAAACCCCTCTCCTCCATCCCAGAACAGATACATGTAAATATATGCTGGCTGATTTGACTACCGATTATGGGGGATAACCTATATGAAACAATCTATATGTATCCTTGACTTGTTAATTTTTGGCCCCTGTGTATGTATCCAGCTTAGTTCATGAGCAGTACTTTGAAACAGATTTGCTGAGCAAGAAGACATTTGGTGCTAGTACCGGAATCATTAAGCTTTGCCTCCCATAGGTCTTCCTCCCCTCACTTGGGAAGGAAGGATAATGTAAATTACATTATCTAGTTATAGAATCTGAGAACAACATTGAATTACGCCTCCATGATCAATTGTCCAGTTGACCTTTAGCGATGCTTTTAATCTCGGGCCAGTTCCACTATGCCGCCCTGAGATCACCTTTACCGTGTTCCAGATTACCCGTCATTGTAAACACTTGTTCTAAAAATATCTTAATCAAAGCATCATCAGAAAAAAATGTTATGTCCTTAAAGAAAAAAAAAACCTCTTGATGCTTTTAGAATAGAAAAGTTCTGAGAGTTTTGGACATTTCCTGCATTACAATCTGTCTTTGAATCCTAATAGGGAAAAGGCTCTGGGGCCACTCTTACAATAGTTTTTTAGATGATAGATTTCTGAATACTTGAGGGAGGGGCCTTTTGGCATGTGGGCATGGGAGATGACTTGTTAGATCTATGTCCGTGGGTGACAAATATTTCCTTCTCTAAAATAGTGAATAACCTGGAGATAACCCCCCTCCGAGCTGTTACTTTTTGCCACTCTAGAACAATTGAACGAATTGGTCTGGAAAGATCTGGAAAGGTAAGAGGGTCTGGAAGAATACGGATGTGAGTTTTGTAATCCCAGTGTGACATGTTGATCCTGGGGTGTGAGTGTGTGTGTGTGCATGTGTGTGCTCAAGCCTCGAAGGAAGTCTCAGCAAAAATAGGTTGTAAGGCCTCTTTAGAACTTTGAACTGGGTCGTGGGCCAGTGAGGAAGGGTCCAGTTGGGGAAATTCCAGGAGCCACAGAGGTGAGATTTGTGTATTTGGGGAAGAGGGCTTTTATCTCACTTCTGGGGTTGCCTTGCTCACTCTGTGTTGTAGTCCATGGGTTTACACACCCAACTAGCACACGGATTGGAAGAGGCGCACGGGACACACTAAATAGCTTAATTTGAATTGGTTTAACCCCAAGAGGCAGACTGGGAGGTGGGAGGAAAGAAGAGCTTTGGGTAGGTGTGCCGCTGGCTGGGTTTGGTTCTAGAAAGTGGAACTGAGACCATGTTGAAGTCTGGGTAGTAACATACGGGATGGGTGTGAAACTGTGCAACACTTTAAGTGGCCTATCGACCGTTTCCCAAATTGATTTGGATTACAGAAATATCATTTTTTTTCAACTTGAAATAGTAGCACCTGACCTTGAGTCCTGGAGTGGGCAAGATCCGGAGCAGGGCAGAGAAAGTGCCCTGAATCCATGACATCTTTTTGAAGGGAGAAATGCTCTCAGGTCTTTTCACATTTGGAAACAGAAATCTACATGGGCAGCTGAAGCCTTCGGTTCAAGAGCTTTTTGGGAATTCCTGGACAAGCCTTTAGTGAAACTTAAGTTCCCTTTAATGAGTCCAAGACTCATCAGGAGTGAAAGAGAAACCGGCCTTGCTTGGGATCATTGAACAATTTAACTAATTGGCCTCTCAGTGCCAGGCTCTTCTCATCTATTCCATATTTTAGTTCAGTCAACACTCTGAACTCAGAACCTCGAGGCGGAAATAATTGGAAACGTTCTAGAACCAAGAGGGACGGGGGAAGAATGCTGTGTAAGGAGATGGAAGCAAAGAGGAGGAGCAGGCCGAGGCTAATGAGCCTTCTCCAGAGGAGTGAGCTTTGTAGAGTCTGAGAGGCCTAGGCAGGGAAGGGGGTCTGGGGACTGTAGAGGTGACTAGGGGGTGTCTCAGGGGCTAAGCGTGAGGCAGAGTCCAACCAACCAGCAAAGCCAGCGGAGGTTTAGCTCAGAGGTGGATCAGTCTAGGGCTAATCATCTGCAAACCAGCCTAATTTTACTGGGTGTGACCAGAGATAAAAGAAGCCAACAGTCGGTGGTGGTCATTTTGAAATGATAACACTCTAAAGAGCAAAAACTGGGATAGTTAAAGAATTTCCCTTAAAAAAGAATGAACACAAATTCCAAAGCATGGATCAACTCTCAAATCAGTATTTGCCAGTAGTTTCCAACAGGCCACATCTAACCAATAAATGGCTTCTGTCAACAGCCTGGAGCCCGCTGCCAGAAGCTGGGAGAGGCCGTTACAGGCTTTTAATGTGGAAAAGGTTGGTAACACAGAAGAAGGAGCCAGCAGAGGCTGAAACCAAGCCGTCCTAAAACCACAAACACAGAAAAAAAAAAAAAGTCAACATGCCATTTGTCACCGTTTTGCCACTCGGCCCTACTAAATAGCATTCATTGAGTTCCTTGGGCCCCCAGGTGGCTGCTGAGATCCTCAGCAAACACTGCATTTGATTGGGGTGGCGTCCCACCCCCAGGGCAGCTGGAAGCAGTCTGTCAGTGACAATTCAAGAAAGAGAATCTATGTCTACTCGGGGCTTCTGTTAAACACAACGTCCAGTAGAGGTACTCGAAACACTAGAATTTTCTTTTGATCAGGGGAAGGGGGCAAAAATGGAATGGAAGAGAGAAAAACACAGTAGGCTTTTAAAAACTCAAGTGAGACGATTGGGTACTTTTCCTCATTGTCTGTACCTCATTCATACTTTTTAAAAATTTTTGGTGGGGTATCAGAGATTGAACTCAGGGGCACTAACCACTGGGCCACATCCCCAGCTCTATTTTGTATTTTATATAGAGACAGGGTCTCACTGAGTTGCTTAGTGCCTCTCCTTTGTTGAGGCTGGCTTTGAACTTGAGATCCTCCTGCCTCAGCCTCCACAGCCGCTGTGATTACAGGCATGGGACGCTGCACATTCATACTTCTTACGGCACGTGGGCTCAAGACTAGGAAGGGTTGTGTGTGGCATGTTTACCCCAGGTATGGAAAGGGAGTTCCATTCATGGTGTCAAAAAGGAGCCCATAAACTGTCTCCTCATAAAGTTGTGAAGATCCCTCCCCATCTCCTGAACCTGAATGCACATCACTTGGATAGACTTCATTGGTTACTGATTTGGATTACACATCAAATAGATTGAAAGAAAATTCGTGCTTCTCTGGAAACCTTTTGTTCAAAGGAGTGTTATATTTGTCTCATTTCATCCCTGTATTTGCAAACAGCTACTCCGTGTCAGGCAGGCAGAGAAGAACCAATATATTTAGAAATTCTATGACATTTGATGGAAAATATATTTCTTAAGTTATTTAAATGTAAAGTTACTAAACACAAAGTTACTGAAACCATGTTGGCTAAGGTGAAGAGAGTTATGGTGGGAACCCTGATTTTAAAGCCTACTCAGGGTCAGATATTTTTTGGAAATTACATTCATCATTATAACAACCAATGAGTATCATTATTTCTCCCATTTTCCAAAAATGGAAGAAAAAGAGTCTTAGAGTACTCGGTCCAAATCCTTCTGAAGATAACAAGCACCCTTCATATGGAAACCTGTGGTCTGTTCATCAGCTATTAGCGTCTACGATGCCACAGAGTGAGGGATTTCTGTGGTTCAGGGCCATAAGAATGAAATCTGCTTTTGTGATATGTGTTTTAGAATTTTAAACTCTAACCATTGGACTACGGTTATATTAAGGGCCACATTGGAGATCGCAGGGGCGATAACTTCCTGTAACGTTCTTTCTGAAAACTGAAGTTGCTGCTTTGCAAGTCAGAAGTTGCAGACAGCTTACAAATAGTTAAACCCTGCTTTGCAATTTGCTCATTTGTTTCTGGCTTTGACAAGAATTAATACATTTTGGAGAAGCATGGATATATGCATCTTCAATAAGAGCAGGTGGCTTCAGAGTGAAAATAGGCAGAATACTGAAGATAAATCCAACAGTGTCAGCTCCTCAGTGCTATGGGTACCCTGATGTCATTTTCTTTTTGTAATTATAAAGGGAGGGGAATGGATGCAGGACTTATATGAAGGCTCAATCATGAAACTAGTACAGACAAATAGGATGACTAAAATAATTTTATGTTTATTCTATGATTTAAGTATGGTTTGTCCCCTCTGAAACACATATTGAAATTTAATTGCTATTATATTAAGAGGTGAGACCAGGTGGGACTTTTAAGAAGTGATTAAGTCTCTGCTTTTGTATTAGTCAGCTTTCTGCTACTATAACAAATGCCTGAGATAATCAGTTTATAAAGACAAAAGGTTTATTTTGGCTCACCGTTTTGGAGGTTTCAGTCCGTGACTGGTGGGCCATAGTGAGGCAGAATATCATGATGGGGAGGGAGTGATGGAGTACAACTGCTCACCTCATGGGTAGGGTGTGAAGAAGAGGAAGAGAATAGACCAGGGTCCTACAATCCCTTCTGAGGGCATGCACCCAATGACCTAAACCTCCCCTCTAGGCTCCACCTCTTTCTCTTTGTGGCACCAGGAATTGAATCCAGGGTCTTGGACCTGCTAGGCAAGTGTTCTACCACTGAGCTATATTCCCAGTCTCTTTCACCAGTTAAAATTTCAACCACCTATGAATAGCACAATAGGCTGGGGACCAAGCCTTTAACAGAAGGAGCACATTCCAGATCCAAACTAACAGCCCTCATGAATGGACCAACCACTCACATGATTAATAGACTAATGGGTCATAGGTCACCTTGAGGCTAGGCTGCTGTAAAACCCAATCTGGCTGGGTCCTGCGTGCTCTCCTTCTCTCACCACGTGATACCCCGCACCACTTGGGCACACTGCCCACAAGAAGGCCACCACCAGATATGCTCCTTGACCTTGGACCAGAACCATGGAGCCAAAATAGATTTCTTTATAACTTAGTCTGTGGCATTGTGTGATTAACTACAGAGAAAAAACAGACAAAGACAGCTGGGTACAGGGGCACATGCCTGTAATCCCAGCTACGTGGGAGGCCGAGATAGGGAAGATGGCAAGTTCAAGGCCAAATGGCAAATTTAGTGAGATCCTATCTCAAAATAAAAAATAAAAAGGTGTCGGGGTGTAGCTCAGTGGTAGAGCACTGCTGGGTAAATATCCCCAGTACTGAAAAAGAAAAAAAAAAAGATTAAGACGTATAAATATGTCTTACATATATTTAGATGTCAATATATTTATGTCTGAAAATATATGTGTATATACATATCTGTGAATATGTGCATAACATACACATATATTTATATGTGTGCATGTGTATAAAAATACTTCAGTGTCCATTAATTCCAAATTAACTATAAGAGACCAGGTCAGGGGGCATAAAAACCAACATGTTGATTTTGATTTTTGCTTACTTCTATAAGAGCTAGTTAGACCTGCACACTCGGGTATTGCTACTATTAAGCTGCGTTGGTATGTGCCTAAACTAACGCCTTCAACTTGCTCTTAGATTTTAAGTTACTAAGAGCAGGGGCCACACTTTAGTTAACAACGAGATTTATGCAAACTGAAAGTGTTAAAAGGATGAATGCCATCACAGAATGCATTTGCAGAAGTGTAAACTTTAAACACAAGTGGTAGCAGCAAGACAATATTCCCACCACAGCCAAATAGCACACTCAGTATTGAACATGAAGATGAAAAATGACCGAAGTAATCCATGTTCCATGCCCAAATGTTGAAAATGCACAGTGTAGAAGGAAATAACGGTGATACCCATAATGTCATCGCTCCAAAGACCTACATTTAGCATTTTTTTTGAAATGTCAGGCTTAGGACTTCTTTGGGCACCTCCCCACCACTCTCTGCTCTCTGCTGTGGCCTGGGATGCTGCAGACCCCCTTACCGGAGATTCCTTTCCTCTTCTTTCCGGTTGGACTTGGGGAGGCATTAATTCATATCTGGAGGCGGGGGGAGGAAGGTCCTGGGTTCCCTCCCTGTTGGCTTGTGGTGAATTCAGGCTGGGCAGCTTCCCCTGAAGGTGCGAGTGGCTGCCCACTGTTGCTAGCCCAGGATGCATGTCTACGTCTTATGGGTTCCTTGCTCTCTCCACGCCTCTGTAAATAGCCTTTTAATGAAACTGTACTCAAATGACTCAGTTTGACCATACCAGCTGCCTCCTGCATGGGCCTTGATGGATTCCTGTTTAACACAGTACTTTAGACACAGTTCTGCGTTCAATAAAGGCTTGCTTAACTCAATTAAATGGAGTGTTCTGAGCTGGTATTTATATTCAGGATTGCTGATGTGAGGGTGACCAGTTACCTCAATTTGGGTCTCTGTGTTGGGATTCCCAGGACTTGGGACTCTTAGTTTTAACACGAGGACAATCCTGAATAATCTTTTAAAATTTTTAATTGGTTTTAGAGGAACATTATCTTTCAAAAGATTGCTATGATTATATTTATAAAGTTGTCTCATGAAACGATAACAGGATATTTTTCAATTATGATAAGATCTGTGCCTGAAAGTCTTCTCTTTCAGTAAATTTCTGTAGACAACAGAGCATGAACTGTGTCGGTTCTGAATCTGTTCACACGAGGGGAAGTTAACCAAGGAACACCCAGGATAGTGAAGCGTGAAATATACATGCCCATTAGGCAATTTTGAGTGGTGTGGTAGAGTGCCCGGCAGCAGCAGCAGACAAACAAACAAACAAAACAAACAACATATAACAACAATAACAACAACAAAAAATAGGTCTGATTGAATATGGTTTTCAATTTAAAAAAATATTTTAAAGCCTTTTAAATGATAGTTTCTTGTTGCCCTGTTCTTCCTGCATACTGTTTTTCTCAGACTAGAAGAAGATATGTACATATTCTCAAGAGCAGACTTTATGTTTTCCTGTTCCTAATTCCATGGATTGGTGTAGGTTGATTCCTAGGAGGCAGATCAATGGGAAAGAAAAAGCAGCAGAGGTTTTGAGAAAACACCTTTATTCCATGGTTTTATTTTTTCCATTGGTTATATGTTTATTAAATGACAATATTAACAGCTATCATACTGCTTTAGTAAATAGGCTGCCTAGGAGGAGGAGATCGAATTGAGATAGAAATCTACCATGATCTGAATGGTTTTCGATGCCAGAATTTATTTTCTAGTAAGGAGAGATTTCAACTCTTCCTGAAACTCCAGGAAACCAGAATTTCAAATATTTGCTTCACTCCTGCCATTTAATATCAATTTTCTTCATTGATTTCTGCTCCTCAAATCAATTTTCCTTTTTAAGAGTGGGACAAGTTATTTAAAACAAATTGGTAGGGCCAGGGGTGGGGGTGCATGCCTGTATCCCAGCAACTTGAGGCAGGAGGATTATGAATTCGAGAGCAGCCTCAGCAATTTAGTGACCCTCTCTCCTCCAAAAACAAAAGTGGCGGGGCGGGGTGGGGGGGCCTCTGGGGACGTAGCTCAGTGGTAAAGCACCCCTGAATTTCAATACCTAGTACCAAAACAAACACACAAACAAAAATTGGTAGTATCTGCTGTAATTAAGTTAGAATTTAATAACTCAGGCACCTCGGGACAGTTCCCATTGCTAATGTTTTTACGATCCACATGGACAAAGGAAATGATATTTATGGAAATGGCTGCAGTTAATGTTACTTTCCAACTATTAAATATCATAAACATGTATGAAAGATATTGACCTATTAAATTTAGTTCATTTTAACACACATTTATTTAATGCCTATTGTGTGTAAAGCAATAATAGAGAATAAAATTTCACAGTGGCAAGCAAGGTACCTATTCAAACATCTAACTATCAGAAAGAAAAAAAAAACAGTAGACATTCATGTTGGCTGTATTTAAAAAATGCACATACGCATTGACATTTTTAGACCAAGTTTTCAAGAGTATTTTCCCTTTCTGTTTTGTACCCTTATGAAGGGTACAGATTTGTAAGAATTTGACTCAGTGTTTACAAGTCAGTTTTTTTTTTTTCTTCAGAGAAACGTATGGGTGTAGTCTAAGATCCCCAGAATCCCATGGTAAACTGTCTTTGGCTTTCCGTGGACTGCTCTCATGTGTGCTTTGCAATGTTAGCCTGTGAAGTTGGTGGTTGTTGCAGTAGAGTTTGAGATGAATGGATTTAGTGATTATTGACTCATAATCCTGAGTGGCAATAACCATGGAAATGGACTGAAGAAAGGAATTCAGAGGCCAAGGGATTGTGAACTCACTTTGTTGGACACAGTGGGGAGATCTGGTCCAAATAGGCATTTTCATTACTAGCGGGGAACATTTTCTCTCTCTGTAATGGCAGTAGATGGTACTTTGGGGAAAGAAGCAGGAGATCTTAGAAATGAAAATTCTGGTGACCGTTTCAATGAAAAGGATTCTGCTTAGAAAAGATCTAGAATATCCCCCACTGCCGATGGGCAGATTATCTGATCTTAGCTCAGGATGCCTCCATCGGGCCGTAAGGGTCTCTTTGAAGTATATCAGTCAAGGGTCCCCTCCATAATAGTTTTCCTGTCTCATCTTCAGTCTTTTAACTCTAGAAGCCACTTTAATCTTTATAAAAAATGAGTCATAGCTTTAAAAGCCATAAAAGTGAATGTCCTAATGATTAAAATGATTAGCTGATAGTCAACTCAGCCCTTGCAAGAATGGGAGTCAAGATGGCGGCATGAATGGGAAGTGGTAGGGCCCTAATGGGGGAGGTGCACTGAACACCGAGGGATGATGGGGCCAAAGTTTAAACCACCTGATGTTAAGCTTCATCTATGGAGGCTGTATATTAACGTGGTTAGACACATCTGTGACCCTGTAACCTACTTCTGCACATGAAAGATGCCTAGCTGCACCCACAAGTATAGACATACCAGGATGTTTATCATGGTATTGTCTAAAAGTAGCATAAAAATTGAAATAACCTGACTATCAATCAATAAGGGTTGAAATACTCTGTAGGAATTCAAAATAATAAAGATTCAGAAGTCAAAAGAGACCACAATTTTTTATTTCGTGTGAAGGAAAATCATACCAAAAACTATAGGTATAATACCATCTATATTTTGTTTTTTAAAGATATGCAAGTCAAAAAAAAAATAGAATCAATATGCAACCATTTATTTGTATTAATTATATAGAAAACTTTGGTACATATACTATATTGTCTCTGAGTAGTGGGAATACGGATTTTTTTAAAGATTAAAAATACTTTTAAGATTTAAAATATTCAATGAGTATTACTTGTTTAGTTAGTTTTTTCATCGCTGTGACCAAAAGGCCTGACGACAACATAGAGGAGGAAAAGTTTGTCTTGGCTCATGGTTTTTTAGAGGTTCAGTCTGTGATAGGCCAACTCCACAGCTCTGGGCCCCAGATGAGGCAGAAGGGCATTGAGGAGAGCGGTCCCCCAACCCCAACCAGGAAGCAGAGAGCTCCCCTCATCAGGAACAGAATGTAAAACCCAAAGGCACACCCAC
This sequence comes from Spermophilus citellus, assembly GCF_964194105.1. Classification (NCBI taxonomy): domain Eukaryota; kingdom Metazoa; phylum Chordata; class Mammalia; order Rodentia; family Sciuridae; genus Spermophilus; species Spermophilus citellus. The sequence goes on from NC_138186.1 coordinate 20,025,046, forward strand.
AGTGAGCCTTCCCGCCACACCCTACCTTCCAATAGTTACCACCCAGTTAATCCATTTTAATGGATACATCTTCTGATTAGGTCACAATTCTCATAATCTAATAATTTCACCTCTGAACATTCTTTTTTTTTTTTTTTTTCCTGGTACCAGAGATTGAATTCAGGGGTGCTTAACCACTGAGCAACATCCCCAGCCTTTTTTTTTTTTTTTTAATTTCTTACTTTGATGCAGGGTCTTGCTAAGTGGCTTAGGGCCTTGCTAACTTGTTGAGGCTGGCTTTGAACTTGTGATCCTCCTGCCTCAGCCTCTAGAGCTGCTGAGATCACAGGTGTGCGCCACCACGTCCTCCCACCTCTGAACATTCTTGCTTTGTTTCACACGTGAGCTTTTGGGGTACACTTCATATCTAAACCGTAATGATTACTTTAAAAATGAGAAAAACAACAAAATAATAAAAACAAATCAAAACAAAAATGTTAGGTGGAGGTGGCTGAGGAACAAAGCACCAAGCACCCACACCCCCAAAAGAACCACCAATCAGACAGTCAATCAGGGGGTGTCTCCTGGCCAATCCTGGATCTTAGCCAGCTACTCCAGATCAACCCCAGTAGGACAATGGACTCTTAAAACCCCCCTTTCCTGTCCCAAGCCCTCCCTTCCTGCCCTCAGCCCAATAAAAATTCCAGTCCGGTGGAGCCCCTGCGTGCTTCTCCTCAGACCCTCTTGTTACCTGCTCTGTCAGTCTGAGGGTCCCCCCCCACACACACACCTGGAGTGAAATCTCTGTAAATCCTCCTTTGGCAGCCTTTTTAATCTGTCTCCTTGTGGTCACCCGCTGCCTGACCTTACATCAATTGTGGTCGCCACTGCCTGACCTTACAAAAAATCCCACTCCTTTAACAAATAAATGCAACTTTTCCTAAAAAGAAATACCTACCGTGGGTCCTGAATACACCTCTGCAGCAGGAAGTCTCTTGACTGGGAAATTAAAAGCCCCAGGTGTCCTGGGCTCTGGAAGCCACCGCAGTGAAAGGACCCTGGTAGTCCAAACTGGAGTCAGGGTGAGAAACCAGCCTCTACCTCAGAGCAAAGCCTGTCCAAGGAAGGGGGCGTGACCCTTGTCCTTGGAAAGACCCACAGAGCACTCCTAAGCACAGACCCACCCTGCTGAGTTGTTTATCTACAAATAACAGGAGAGATCTGCGGAGCCAGGTGTCTCTGACTCAGTCAGGCTAGGTGGGGACCCATAGCAACCCCCTAGCAGCCACCAATCAGCATGAGACAGGGAAATACCTGGGATGTCAGATGACCCTCCCAGTAGTTTTTGGTGGTTGATAACATGTTGGGAAACCATGTAGTTCAGCACGTACTCCCCTCGTGGCCTAAACCAATCAGTTCAAAGGAATCCCCCTCTTGTACTAGCGAATCACCCCTACCCAACTTGTTCCCGCCAGTGACTGTGCTAATCATGTTTTAGAGTTGTTATTTGATTTTCCCGTGGTGTGTGATGATTTGCTAAGAGATGCTATGATGTATGTGAAGTCCTTGCCTTCCCCAAAGAATGTATAAAACTGCTGCAAACCCTGGGCTCGGGGCCTCTCAGTGTCACCAGTTGCTGTGTGTGCGCGGAGGACTGAGCTAGCTCGCAATAAACACCTCTTTGCTGCTTACATGGATCTTGGTCTCGTGGTCTTTTGGGGGTCCCGAATTTGAGCATAACAAGGGAACTACAACCTCTCTAAAGTCGGCTCTGGAATCTTTACCTCCCACTCGTCCTTCTTCTCCTGGGTTTCTGTCCGGAGTCCCCACTGCCCGCTTCTGTTGCACTTGAAAGCCGGCTGACTTCAAACTCATCAGTCATAGAATGGAGTTGGACCTCCATAAGAGTCTCCCCTGGGGGGATATGACCTCTCCCTCATTTGAACTTCCTCAGCCACTGTCCCTCTCTTGGGGCACCTCGTCCCTGCAGCCCATGCGGTATTGATCTGAGCACCCGTTTGCAGAATGAAAACTCCTTGATGTCTGTTTTTGACTTTCCCATTTCTGCACCCCACAAAGCACATAGCTGGCATCCTTCTGACGGGAGGCACCCGGAAACGTGCAGCGAATATGTGAAAGAATGAAGGGGTGGTTTCAAGTGGCTAGTTCTTGTGATGTCCTACTGGTTTGTTGTTTCTTAGCAGTGTCAAAAACCACTTGCACCTTCTATCCGCTCTTGTCAAGAATCCAGGCATCCTTCAGCGGAGATAAGGCAAAAGGAATTAGCACTGCCTTCTGTGATACTTGTAAACACAGGGTGTAGGAGGTGCTATCCTTGGATTTGGAGGAAGTGAAAAATGGAACCCAGCCAGCTATTTGTTAGGTCATTAAAAGTTATTAAAGAAAGCAATCGGAGACACAAAAGTAACCACCGCTCTGAAACAGAAGCTCTGGCTACAAAAAAAAAAAAAAAAAAATTAATTTAGAAAAGCCAGATGGGAGAAGATTTAAAGAGAATGGAAAGAGAAAAGAACTTGTAGGAGGAAAGGCATTGTGGGAATAGCTACAGTGTTATAACTCTGCAATACCAGAATGCTTATGTTGCACAAATACTGAATACATACAGAAAAAATAATTATTTTTAAATAAAGGGAGGCATCCTCTAAAAATTCTGCCCTGCTGCATCAGAACCCATTCGGTTGCTGGTTGGTCTTAACCTTGTAGGACTGTCCGCATTTCCAGTTCTTAAGTCTCCAGGCTGTGCTGTGTCCTGGCTGGAACACCATCAAATTCTTCAGGGGTCTCTGCGTTCTCTGATTACCACTCGCAATTACAATCCCAACAAGAGGGATTTACTACAGTGAATGGAAAAGTGAAGCCTCGTGACACTTAACTTCTTTCTTCAGGTCCATATTGAATTTGAGAGTGAGCCAGCGTCTTGTGCTTCGCAGAGGAAGCAATAAATATCATTAAGCACGGCATCAAAAGGAACGATACATTTAAAATGATAAAGAATAAAAAGCATCATTTAAAGCATCATTTAAAGTTGTCAAACTCGCTCTTCTTTACCACAAGATATGCCAATATCTTGGTTACTTGCAATTTATAATGATGTGTTACAATCTGTAGAAGGCTAAGGAAGCCAGGTGGCTTGACATTTGTGACAAGGGCTGGAAAACTACCATTTATGGCTCTGCAACTATATCTGCGTCACATCTGAAGGGCCATCCCAATTCCTCTTTTTACCTTCTCCAATTGTCTGGAGGACACTGAGATGACATGGGGGTGCTCTGTCTTCAAGAACGCTCAGTCCAGTTGGAAGCCAAATGCATACCCAACACCTTATGCAAAAGGATCGAAAGCGATGAAGTAATGAAGAGTTCAAATGGAGACCAGGAAGTGACCCATTCTTAGGGCAAGAGCAAAAGTACAGAGGCATGACACGTTTTCAGAGCAGTGAGTAGTAGTTTGGCATCAAAGATGGCATTGGAAAGTTTATACCTTCTGGAGTTTGTCTTGAATAAATAAAAACAACTGAGATCATTTCTTTTGGCTTTTAAGACAGAAAGGTGAGAAGTGTCACTTACATTTTAAACGATTTTAACTGGTGTCACACACAGCTAAGCCGAACACAGGCTCAGATGATACATCAAGATTGCTGTTGTCAACACAGTCCACTGGGGTGACCGAGGTCTTTCTAAAGCAGCCTGCTCATGAATTCTCTACTAGTTAGCACCTGGGGAATGTGTGATAGGACCCTGAAGGACTAGCATCACCCACAATTTGTCCCTGCAGCCACAAGACACTCCATACGAATGGCAGCTGGTCTTTGACATCACAGTTTAATTCGGGAACAAATGTTCCTTTCCTAGAAGCCATAGAGAATGTTCAGGGTAGCCAGCAGCTATGGGAGACGACCCCTCGGGGGTGGGGGGGCTGATCATTAGCAGCACTGCCCATGGGACCAAGTGGATCTCTGGTGTCCAGAATACAGTGAAGAAATCTACTATTTATTGGGAGCTTATCAGGCATTGCATTGAGAACTCTAGTGAATTCTCTGATTTAAACATGTTCACAACAACCCTGTGGGCACTATGGAATCTATAAAAATATCTTATCGATGGGACATTATGGGTCATAGAGGTTAAGCTTTCTTTCCCAACTTTCATGCAGTAAGTGGTAGAGGTGGGACTTGAACCCAGGTACTCTGAAGTTCTCTCTCTTGTCTTTCCTGCAATGTCAAAACCTGATTTCAGAGAGACACATTGATGCCAAGCATAAATATCCACCCAAAGGCAGTGCCTTCTAAGGGTTAGGGATGGGGGGCGAGAAGTCAGAAAAACATGGGTCGAGGGCAGGGCCAGCTCCACATCTCCCCCTGTGTGTCCAGACACTTGAGCTGCCTCTGTAAGGGGCGGGCCACAGCTGCACATACCTCTTAGGTTGTGATAAACATGACATGAAATGATACATAGAATGTCACATGGGGTGATTTCAGTAAATCTCAGCTGTGGTTGTTATCCTCAGGGAATTGTGTGAATGTTCCACCTGTGGCATGTTTGTGTTTTACCCAGTATTACCAAGGCTGAAAGAAAAACAGAAGAGCAAATGGATAGTATAATTTTACATCTGTACTCAGTTTTTAATTATCCAAGTAATGCTGGGAAACTCAATTGCTTGAATTCAAAGAGTGCCTATAAAGTCAAGTTGTCCCTTAGGCACCCTGGTGGTGAAATTGAACTCATTGTCCCTTTCGTTGGCTGACAGAGGGGCAGCGAGGTCCTTTCTGGGAGTTGGGAAGTTCCCCTGCAGCCACCAGCTTGGGGTGGGGCAGTGTCTCTTCCAGCCTTAATGCTCAAGGATCCTCCTCTGGCTGCCAAATCGGGAGCCTGGAGGGCAGAGAAGTACCACAATCATTGGGGAAGCAGTTTGCTGTCCTGCTGTGTCCCTAATTGGCTGTGTGGCCTTCTCATCCAGTTCCTGATTGTGAAACTAGAGAAGAGTCAGGGTAATTTCCACTGGGTCATCTTGTTGACCCTCCTCGTTTGATAGAAATGGGAATCAGGAGCCACACCCACCATGCTCAAGGACACATACTTGAAAGATGGTGAGCCCTCCTTCTTGTGGCTTGGGTATCTGTATTACTACAGATAGGTGGCACATCTTTGCTTTGTTTTCTGGTCCAATTTTGCATAAACAGGAGTCAGCCATTTTAAGCTACAAAATCCTCTGGCTCCAACTCTCTAAATCTCTTGGAGGCTGGAAAAGTGGTTCCAGGTGTGAGTGGGTGTATGCATAAGAGGGAGGATCCCAGTGTGGTAGCACGCAGGGCAGGAGAGGGCCCACCTTCAGCAGCTGTCCTGGTCACTGGTGTCCTTCAACTGTGCCTGGGAAGGAGGCTGGCCCTGGTCTGGGCCACCAACTGCTGCAAATGCGGAGAGCAGCCAGCCACCTGCCTGGCTCACTCCTCCTGTCTTCCTCTCTTCCCTTCCCTTCACTGGAGACCCTGCCAATTGTCTTGCCCAGCAAGAAATTCAGGGGAAATTCCTGGCATCTCTCTATTCCATGGGAATGGAAATCATTTTGACGACTGCCAAGGACTTGGGACAACACAGCCATTATTGCTGGAGTGCAGAATTCTAATCTCCCTGTCACATGCTCTTAGCCTGAATTCCCAGGCTTGCCATTGTTAGGAGCTGCTTCTGCAAGGAGAACAGACTTGGCTTCTCCAGTAGCACCTTTTCCCTCTGCTAGTTCGACTTTAGACTGGCTCACAGAGCTTGCATCTTCCTAAATTGGTGGCAATAGGGTCTTTCTAATTAAGTGTTATTTTTTTTTCCCTTTTATACTCCATAGAGCCTTGCCCTTCTGGGGCCTCTGTCGGAGCCTCTCCCTGGCCAATTTGAGCTTCCTCCATCCAACCCAGAGGGTAACAATCTTGGTCTTTTTTTAAAAAAAAATTTTAAAATTCCATTTGCTATTGTTTTTACTTATTTATTTTTATGTGGTGCTGAGGATCAAACCCAGTGCCTCACATGGACTAGGCAAGTGCTCTGCCACTGAGCCACCACCCCAGCGCCCCAAACTTAGTCTTTGAGGTGTATATCAGTGACAAGTCCAGAACTCTTCCCCACATATGTGAAGAACGATTCTTTGGAGAAAGATTTTCAGAAAACAATCCAAGTTGTATCTGAATTTCCCTGATTCAGTGATTCTGTGTTGTTCTCTAGGACTGTCACCAAAGACACCAGGTGCGTGACCTCTCACTGGGGAAGATGCTACTCCCAATAAGATGAGAGAAGACAGCCTTCTGCCCCTCCCGAGGAGGAACCTGAGAACAAGGAGAACCTCGGTGAGCATCTGGACAGGAGCTTTGAGCTCAGTAGATTTGAGGTTTGAGGGTTTTTTTTTTTTTTTTTTTTGAGACAAAGGAAACAGAAGTTTTATTGCTTTGCTAGCAAAGGAGAAGCACAGGAGACTCCTGTCCCAGAGGCTGTGGTTCTGCCCATCAGCAGGAACAGGGGGCTTTTAAAGAGGTGATTCAAAGGCTCCATTCCACGTGTTCTCCGTGGGAGCTGTTCTTCACTTGTTAATTTGGGAGACAGTCATTTCTGAGATCTTCTGGTATCATCCTCCCAATCTGGATAACTTCATTCCTATGGTGGGTGTGTGCTCAAGAACAGATAACTGTCTAAAATGGGGAAGAATCCTGTTTCCCCTGAGATCAGGGAGCAGCAGGCAGAGAGGAAGAGAAAGAAACCTGTCCATTTGAAAAGTCAGTTGCAGCGACCGAGCAGCCAGGGTTCTACTCAAAGCATAAAGTGGACCACTGTTACCTTTCCGACTGTCGATAATATCTACCTTCCATTTCTATGGGGAAAATGGGGGATGACCTCTCTGAGCTGCTTCCTGCTGGAAGAAGGTGAAGTTGGGGGAAATAACCCACAGCTCTTGTTCTCTATCCAGTGGGGTGTGGACAGTTAAGAGCATTCAGCATCAGAGCAGTCCAGAGGTCCACGGATGGCAGATGGCCGGTGACTGGACAAGGCGTACACAGGGCAGGGATCATGCTAATGTTGCCAAAAGCTCGGTCCTTGTCTCCAAGGACATGGTTTTGAGAAAAAGGAAAAAAGATGATTTATTGCTTTGATAGCAAAGGAGAAACACAGGGCATTCCTGTCCCAAAGGCTGTGATTCTGCCCACCCACAGGAACAGGGGGCTTTTGTGGAGGTGAGTCAGAGAAAATGAGATTAGGGAGGAGAGATCAGGCAGGAGGAGATCAGGGAGGAGAAGTTCAGGGAAAAGAAGATTGGGAAAAAGAAAAAAATATATGTTTCCAAGCCACAAGGGATACAGTCAAAGCATCAAGTGAACCCCTTTTACACTAAGACAACAATAAACAAGACAGTGAAGCATTACTTTATTTTGTAAACAGCCAGGCCCCAGGCTAGGGGGAGGAGATATAGCATCTTCACCCTTCCTTAAGGACTCTGTGCTTTAGCTGGAGACATGTTCATACACTGATGTTGGTGACAAGTTCCTCATTTGGGATTTTGTGTTGATCTGATTGGCTTATTTTTTTCTTTAAAAAAAAATTGCAGACAGTTAAGGTGTGCAATACCTAGTTTTGATAGAGATATACACAGCTCAGTGATTACTGCAGCCAAGCAAATCAACATACCCTTTTCCGGACAGTTACATTCTCTTGTGCACGTGGAGAGATCTACTCTCTTAGCAAGTATGCAGTCTTATTAATCCAATCTTATCAATTGTGGACACCACAGGAATTTAGAAAGGGAGGAACACAGAAGTCTGGGAAGCTCTGTGGAGGAGTTAAGTTATGGGCAAGGCCACCAAGGATGGTTAGGATGTGAGTGGGGGGAAGGGAGAAGGAAATTCCAGGTGCAGAGGGCAAAGAATAAAGAGTGTATTGGGGCACATGTGGCGCCAGGAGGAGAAGACTACAGCAGAGGGGCCTGTTGGCAGGAGCAGCAGAGGCTATCCACTGGGTCCCCTATGCCAGGCCCCGAAAGCCTTTCAATTCCTTTTCTCCTTCCTTTGGTTATTTATCTTGTTCTGAGCATCTACTATGCAAATCATCTGGTCTCTGGCCGAAGAGATTTCAGAGTAGAACATGTACTGAAAGTTGTGTTTAGAAAGATGAATTGCTTTTTAGGTTTAAGGTTTGGAGGTCAGATGGATCAAATTAAAAGGGAACTGTCCTCAACCCTGGTGGCACATGAGCAGTCATGGATTCCTTGACCCCCATCCCCAGAAATTCTGATCAATTTGGTCTGGGGAGGGAGTCGGAGCAGAATATCATTCTCCCTCCTTCCTGCCCTGCCTTCTTTCCTCTTCTCCACCCCACCCCCTGCATCTCTTTCTGCAGCTATTTGGGTGTGATAAAGGCCTGAAATAAGTAGCAATCCAAACAGAGAAGAATCAACATAGAGACATTTTAAAGGAAAAAAAAATGCCTGCTATCTTGACGGATGAAACATCGTTGGAATAAAGAGACATTCTATTCGTTTCTTTAAAATACTGATTGAAAAGCTGGGCGTGGGAGGCTGAGGCAGGAGGATCACAAATTCAAAGCCAGCCTTAGCAACTTAGTGAGACCCTGTCTTAACATTAAAAAATAATTTAAAAAAAGGCTGGGGATATGGCTCAATGGTTAAGCACCCATGGGTTCCATTCCCAGTACCCCAAAACAAAACAGAACAAAACAAAAAAAAAAACCAGCCAATCAACCAAACAAAAACAAACAATAAAAAATATTGGTTGTGCAATTACAAGTGCTGTGAGGAATCAGGAAGGTAAAACTCCAGTCTGTCTTCAAGGATCCTAAATCTAGTAGATGAAGAAAATAACTACAGTAGGAGGAAGACATGGAAACTGGCTTATGGGTAATTCTTTTTTTTTTTTTTTTTGGTGTATAGGTACAAAGAGGAGAGAGGCAGAGACTCCCCTCAGAGGAGGGGCTGCAGGAAGACTGCACAGAGGTGCTGAGTAGTCATGACTCAAGCCTGGGGAGGTTTCCTGGCAGGAGCAGGTGGGATAAGGAGTCCTCATACAGGAGGAGTCACAAAGTGTGAGGTTAGGACTGGAGATGGCCAAGTGTGATGAATGATGGCAGGAGACATGGCAGTGGATGGCCTGACCCCTGAGAAGCCTAAAGTTCGAGGAAAACTTGGTGGAGGAGATGGACATCAGGAAAGCTTAGAAAACTGGGTGGGGAGGGGGGCTGGGGCTGTATCTCAGTGGTAGCGTGCTTGCCTCCCACTGCGTGGGACTGGGTTCGATCCTCAGCACCGCCTAAAAATAAATAAGTAGGGATATTATACCCATGTACAACTAAAAAAAATTAAAAAAGAAAACTGGGTTGAATGTTAACTTTAAAAAAATGTTGACAGTGTTTTATTGGTTACAAGTATGTTCGCTTTTTAAGGATTTAAATATATATACAAGCTTTATATGCTTTATGCATATATATATATATATATATATATATATATATATTATATTTCATACCTTAAAGTTGTTTAAAGAACAGTGGAAAAATCAATAAAATCATCATAAACGCACACACACCAAACAATATACTCTTGAGCTATACCAAATAGATATGAAAACTATGCAAATGAAAATTGTAGTTGGAAATGTTTTAACATGCATCTCTAAGAAACTTAGGTCTAATAGAAATAAAAGTAGCATGGATATAAATGAGCTGAAAATATGATAAGATATATGTAAATCCACAATAAACAGAAAGCAGACCCTTTTTTGGAACATACCTAGAACAGTCACAAAAATAGGCCATAAAGGAAGCTTCAATAAATTCCAAAGAATCAATCCCATCCAGACAATATTTTCCAACTATGATGCCATCATGGAATTCACACTTTAAAAATGCTGTCCCTGCTAACACACAACATGGAGGGGGAGGGAAGAATAGAAGTACTTTGGATTAGACAAAGGGGACTGAAGGGAAAGGAGGGGGGATGGGAATAGGAAAGACAGTGGGACAAATTGGACACAACTTTCCTGCGTTCCTATAGGAGCACACGACAGTGTAACTCCACATCACATACAGCCCCAAGAACGGGAAGTTGTACTCCATGTACGTATGATATGCCAAAATGTACTCTATTGTCATTACTGTCAGGTAGAACTAAAAAGAACAAATAAAAAATTTTTAAAAGTCCTGTTTGCTCACACACTAGACAGCATTTTATTAAATCGTACTCAGTTTAAAAAATACTAAATGCAACACTACATGCTAGAACTTGTGTGTCACAGCTAAAAGCAGTGCTTATAGCTTTAAGTACAAATAAGAAAGGCTAAAAGCAAAGGAGCTGCCATTGTTAGATGCCACCTGGATTCACCACTATTGAGAAATCCAGAGGTAGCAAAGGTTTCAAGAGTCATCTCCACTTTTAAATTAAGTCATGGGGCTGGGATTGTGGCTCAGCGGTAGAGCGCTCGCCTTGCACGGGCGGGACCTGGGTTTGATCCTCATCACCACATAAAAATAAAGGCATTGTGTTGTGCCCATCTACACCAAGAAATAAGTATAATAAATAAATTAAGTCAATATTCGCATACAATTTAATGTACCCATCTAGAAGTCTTACTTTTTCATGGTGTTGAATGCACAGGTAAGAAATTTGGAAGACCAGAGGCTGTATTGATACAATAAAGCAGTCGATAGTCTTGGCACTGAATTAACAGTCGCATCCTTTGCTCACTATGTAATCTTGGAAAAATTATTTGAGTCTCGGGGCCTCATTTCCTATCTACGGTGGTGATGGACATATACCCCCTAAGGAACCGGAAAGGATCAGTGTATTGTATGCAAACGGCTTGACATGGATCAGGGACCAAAGAAGTATGAGTTCACTTTCCATTTGGCTCAGGAGAATCATCAGGGATGATTCTGCCTATTTGAGAAGAACTCCAAGTGGTTCTTTCTTTCTTTTTCTTTTTGCGGTGCTGGGCATTGAACCCAGTCAGGGCCTTATACAGATGGGGGCAGAGGTACATTCCCAGCCCCCTGCATGGTTCTGAGGGTCAGATTGGCCTGGGCAGCAGGGTCCTTGGCAGGCTTCTGAGCAGGGAAATGGCCTGATGAGAGCTCTCCAGGAGAACTGTTGGCTTACAATGGAACATATGGGGCCTGGAAGCCTGGGTGAGTGCAGAGTGGACAGGCTGGAGAGCAGGTGCAGCCTCTGATTCAGAGGGTCAGCACAAGCTTGGTTTTAGTCAATGTTTATTTATTCATCAATAAGAAAACATTGATTCAGGCCCACTTGGAGTGAGGCCCCATGTTTTAACACAGAGATAAATGCATCCTCAATTCCCTGACTTAGTCTCCTAGGGAACACCACTTGGAAGGCCATCTGTGACCTCTCATCCTTGACTTCTGTCTGACTCTGTGCAGTTTGGGAAAGGCCAGGGCTATCCAGTGGACGGCGGGGAACAGAGCTCTTGGCTCTATGTGTTCTAGTGGGGGTGGTGACTGGTGGGGTACTCTAGTGGATTTCCTCTCTCCAACTTGGACTCACTACCTCTCCCTTAGCACATCTAGATCTCATAGTGCAAATTACCAGCCCCAGGTTCTGAGTCTACTAACTGGAACTGTCAGGCACAGTCAGAATAAGCAAGAACCAGGAAACCATTCAATCAGCAGGACTGAGCGGCTGTAACAGTGGTTACTCCGGGGTGCTGCAGAGAATTCTTTATCCGTCTCTCTTGAATATCTTGCTTGTCTCAACTTTTTGAGACGAACACAGGCCACTTCAGAGGGCTTATGCTGGCTACCTATCTTGTTATTGCAAAAGTCTATCAGTTGTCCTTGAAAGAAAGAACACAATATCCTTAGCTGGAAGGCGAGTAGGAGACATTAATATCTTGTTTTGTTCTCAAAAGGCCTGTGTGGCTCTGTTTTTTCTTGGCTTTAGGTGTATGGTCTCATGAGAGCCATGATAAGGGAATTAAACTAGGCAAAGAGGTCGGAGGAGGTCCCTATGGAAGAGATTTTGGATGCCATATGAGAAGGGAGAGTAGAAGTTAGCTGGGGGGGGTGGCTGGTTCAGATGGGAGATAGCAGGGTGGGTGCAGAGTATTCTATAAACAAAGGCCAGAGTGTGAAACAACACAGAACACAACTAACCCTGTGTAAGATGAAGTCAGAGAGAGAAGAGAGAGAGAGAGAGAGAGAGAGAGAGAGAGAGAGAGAGAGAGAGAGAGAGCGCGCGCTAAGGAATAGACCTTGTGTAACCCATGTGACTTCATCTCCATCTTGAAATCAAAAGGATGGTTTTGAAATGTTTTTAAAGCAGAGAGATATAATCAATCAAAGTTTCTTCGTGAAAATATCATGCAGACGATGGTAGTTGGGTGATTGAGATGGACCAGAGATGGAGATGAGCCAAAGGCATAGAGATGTGAGAAACAGACATCATGTAGTCCTAGGTGGTGGGCAAGAAATGACGGTGGGTACTGGTGGAAGTCGTGAAATACGACTCTTAAGATTCTGTCGTTCTGAAGGAATGGGGGTACCATCTACCACATTAGGGAAACTTGAAGAACACTTTGAGAGGAGGAGGATGAGTTCCACTTTGGATATTTGGAGTTGGGGGTGCCTTGGAGATAGCTTAGTGGAAAGTAACCACTGAGCCACATCCCCCCAGCCCTTTTTATTTTTTATTTTGAGACACTGTCTTGCTAAGTTGTTTAGGGCCTCCCTAAGTTGCTGTGGCTGGCCTTGAACTTGTGATCCTACCCAGTAGCCATATGAAGCTGATGTTTGGAATCTGAGTGATCAGGGCTGAACATAAAATTTCACGAGTCACCATCTATCCTTAGGTGGTGACCACTGTGTCTCGCTGTCAATTCAACTCCATTGGCCCCAAATGGGTTGTCTCATCTTTTCCCCCCTAAGTTAATGTCATAATCATTATTCTATTTATTCCATCTAAAAATCTGGACATAATTTTGAACTTTTCCCTTTCTTCTGTCCCCAAATCTAATTAGTTGCAAAATCCAGAATTTCTCTTTTTGAATCACTCTTGCATTTTTCCCTTAAAAAAAATTCCAGGGTAGCAGAATAGCTTAGTGGTAGAGTACCTGCCCACTATACACAAGGTCCCATTACTGAAAAAAGAAATACCCAATTCAAGTCTTAATTATATAAAATACCTGGAGGTTGGTGCCTACATTTTATCTCTCAACTCTGGTCTCCATCCTTAACACTATAACCAAGTTAATGCCCCCCCCCCCCACCTCTCTCCTTCTCTCTCTCTCTCTCCCTCTCCCTCTCTCTTTGGTACCAGGGATTGAACCCAGGGGTGCTAACCACTGAGCCACATCCCCCAGCCCTTTTTATTTTTTATTTTGAGACAGTGCCTTGCTAAGTTGTTTAGGGCCTCCCTAAGTTGCTGTGGCTGGCTTTGAACTTGTAATCCTCCTGCTTCAGCCTCCCAAACTGCTGGAATGATAGGCACGCACCACCATGCCTGGCAAAGAAATAGAGTTTAAAACCCCCGTGGGCCAATGAGGTTCAGATTTCCAACAGATAGTTGGATAGTTGAGTCTAGGATTCAAGAACAAGGTTACAGCGGGGCTGATGTAAGATGGAGCTTCATCTGTGGGAAGGAGATGGTTGAAGCTGTGGAAGGGGTGAGCTGTTTAAGAAAGTGAGGAATATGGGTATTGTGGAATGCACCCCTAGAGTCTGGAAGGAGAAAGTAGGGTGAGTAAAGGAGACGGGAGAGGTGGCCAGAAAAGTAACAGAAGCAGCTCAAGGGCAGACTCAGTGTCCAGGAAGGTTGGAGTGGGAAGGTGGTCAGTGGTGTGAATGTTGTTAGTTGCAGTTCTTGAGTGGATAAGGAGTGATAAGAGGCCAGTGACCGTGGAGTCCAGGATTGCCTGGCAATTTTCTGAGGAGTACATATGCTGGGGTGGGTGAAGAGCTCGTGTTCACGGATGGGAGAATGGAGTGGGAAATGATTGGTTTCCTTTCCCTCCCAGGACACCACAGAGATCAGACCAATCTGAAAAGACTGACCACATCCTCACTCTTGCTGTAGAGAGAAAAACATTATTTCCTAAGGAATTCAATTACTCAACAAAGATTGCCTGAACCCAGAAACACTAATTATTTTAATTCTGAAAGTTGAAGACCCTCAAAGGTGATACCTAATTTCTGTGTGTTTTTGTTTTTGGAGAAAATTGCCTTGAAGAAGAGATTCTTTGGCCTTTAAACCCTTATATATATATTGTGCTTTAGAACTTGCCACTGCTAAATTCCTAGGAGGAATTTACTTCTGAGCCTTTTAATAGGTATCGTGGGAACACCATCTCTTTTGGTGTGTGCTTGTTAGCAAGAGAGGAAGGGTCTCCTGGAAGACCTGAATCTGGTTGGCTTCCCCAGGTGACTTCGTATGGCTTCAGACAATGCATTTGGAGGGAGATGGTTCTGTGAAATTGGTGTGTTTAGGAGTCCATGATGTTTTTTTTTTTTTTTTTTTTAAAGAGAGAGTGAGAGAGGAGAGAGAGAGAGAGAGAGAGAGAGAGAGAGAGAGAGAGAGAGAGAGAGAGAGAATTTTTTAAATATTTATTTATTTTTTAGTTCTCGGCGGACACAACATCTTTGTTTGTATGTGGTGCTGAGGATCGAACCCGGGCCGCACGCATGCCAGGCGAGCGCGCTACCACTTGAGCCACATCCCCAGCCCGTCCATGTTGTTTTTAACTTGATAACTTGGTCTTGTTTTTCCCCTTGCTTTCTTTACTTTGTGCACATGATCTATACTGGGAACTCTCTTTTTAGGATTGAGCCCGGGGGTATGCAACCACTGAGCCACATCTTTTTTTATGTTTTATTTAGAGCAGGGTCTCACTAAGTTGCTTAGGGCCTCACTAAGTTGCTGAGGCTGGCTTTGAACTTGTGATTCTCCTGTCTTAGCCTCCTGAGCCGCTGGGATTACAGATGTGCCCCACCGTACCTGTCATCCATTGATTATCTTTGCTTGGGTCAATTATTTCATGAGAAAATGAAAAGTGGTGATGTAAAAAATTTGACCATTCTTTCTATATTTATCAGTTGTAAATCTAGGATAAATTATTATTTCCTTCCTTTTAATTATAATTTTAAGAGATGGAAGTTGAGGTAATGGCCACTCTCCTTTTGTATGTCAGTGGGCACTCAGGAATTTAAAAGAAACATATTCAGTGTGTTTTACTCAGTTGCAGACATTATATATTTTAAGGCAAAGTTGTTCCAAATGTATCTAATGGGTGCTTTTTCAAGCTACCTTCTGCGTCCTTTTGACAGGTTCTTATTAGTTTTCGACATCTTCTTAGTTTCTACCACAGATATCTCAGATTATCTTCATTGTTCCTTGACTCAAAATTGGATTAGCCATTTCTTTAAGGAGTTCTGGTTCCTTTTAGTGGAAAAATGGTATTTAGTTACCAAAACCTGTGTTTTGAGGGTGCTCATAGCCCTGGGTTTTCATATGGCAAACCTTAGGCAGTTTCAGAGGGCACAGTGAAGAAATACGTATTTAAAAGAGGAACCAGGTGTGAGAGTGGTGCTTGCCTCTAGTCCCAGCTACTCTGGAGGCTGGGCCTGGAGGATGGGTTGAGTACAGGTGTTCAAGGCCAGTCTGGGTAACATGGTGAGACTCCATCTTAAAAAATAAAAGAAAATATAAAAAGAGAGGAAAAAAAGATTATGAGTTTATGTTGATATTTCCAAATTTAATATTGCACTATTTTATTTAACCTTCAAATTTGATATTGAATTGATTTCTTTCTTATTTCTCTTTTTTTTCTTTATACTGTTTTTCATTTCCCAAGAATCTTATCATAGCTAGTTATTTGCATTTTCCCACAATTTTCAGAGTTTCAAAATAACACAATAGTATTTTTACTAGCAAGAGAACTGCTAAATGGAATTTCTCTGCAGAAGGATGCCATCAAACATGTATAGCCAAAGTAATGGCTTCAAAGTTCTTCAAAGTAATTCTTTCCTTTGTATGATTGTTTCCAATATGGCTAGCTTAATTTATCTTAGTTTGTTTTCAATTCCAGGGTTTGCTTTTTCCCCCCTTTAAGGTTTATGGGCTGGGGCTCAGCAGTAGAGTGCTTGCCTAGCATGTTTGAGGCCCTGGGTTTCATCCTCAGCACCACATAAAAATAAACAAAATAAAATTATATGTACAACTATTTACAAAAAATTAAAAAAGACTTAGGCTTATTATTTGAGTATTAAAAATAATTGCATGGTTCAAAAGCTAAAACTGAAAATATATACTTAGAGAAGCTTGTTTCCAATCCCTTTCTTTGAATTCTGCCCTTCCTTCCCACATGGGTAATAATTTTTATTGGTTTCTAACTTATTATTTTAGTGTTTCATTTTGCAAATAAAGGGCATTCATGTGTGTATAAATATTACATTACTTTGTATTAATAATATTGTATTATGTGTCTTCTCTTAATACAAAAGGTATATTCTCCTTGTTGTTCACCATGAATTTTTTTGTAGTGTTGGGGATTGTACCCATAATCTTGCTCATGCTAGACACAGATTTACCACTGAGCTATGTCCCCAGGCTCACCACGTAAGTAACAATTGCACAGGAAACAACTATGTATTCAGGGACTTTTTTTCTCTTTAGAAATGAACAAATGTTGGGGCTGGGGATGTGGCTCAAGCGGTAGCGTGCTCGCCTGGCATGTGTGTGGCCCGGGTTCGATCCTCAGCACCACATACAAAGATGTTGTGTCTGCCGAAAACTAAAAAATAAATATCAAAAATATTCTCTCTCTCTCTCTCTCTCTCTCTCTCTCTCTCTCTCTCCTCTCTCTAGATTTAAAAAAAAAAAGAAATGAACAAATGAGCCCAGAAGAGATTGGAGTGATGTATGGAAATAATTAATTAAAAAAAGACTGCGAAATGACTTTTTTTGACACCGGGGATTGAATTCAGGGGCACTCAACCACTGAGCCACATCCCCAGCCCTATTTTGTATTTTATTTAGAGACAGGGTCTCAAAGTTGCTTAGCACCTTGATTTTGCTGAGGCTGGAGATTCTCCTGTCTCAGCCTTTCGAGCTGCTGGGATTACAGTTGTGTACCACTGCACCCAACTTACCACTTATTTTAAACTGAATATATACTGGAAATGACACCATAGATAGAATTTTTTTTGTACTTCACGATTGCATCCTACTTCATTCTGAATGTACCATTATTCCTAGTTGACAACTATTTGTATATTTCCAATCTTTTGTTATTTCAAACAGTACTGCCACAATCACCTTCTACTTCTGTCTTTTCATTTTTTTATTTCTTATATCTTTTTAAAAATTTGTTTCTTTTTTAAATATACATGACAGTAGAGTGTATTTTGACACATACATACCTAGAGTATAACTTATTCTAATTAGGATGTGCTGGTATATCTTTAGGACAGAATTGAATTGTGTGGTTGGTTGTTAACACCTTTTTTCTTGCCTTCTTATTCTTTATTTTTCTCTAGCATTTAGATAATCAAATGAAGCTTATGTACTCTACAGAAGAGTATATAGCAGAAATGTTAAGTTGCGGGAACACCAACCCATATTTGGAATAACAGGCCACTGGAGCCCTTGGTAATACCCCCAGCTCTTCCCACAAGTTGTGGTGATTATCCTGAATTCTACATGGACTGCTTCCTGTATTTTCTTTACAGTTTGGTCACATAATTCTGTATCCCCAAGTCATATATTATTTAGTTTTAAAATTATATGCAGTGATGTGCTGCATAATGACATTTTGGTCAATGACAGACCTCAAAAATGTGATGGTGGTCCCTAAGATTATATTGCCTAGCAACATCGTAGCTGTCTTAGCTGGTATTAAGTACACCCTGTGATATTCACACAGCGGTAAAATTGTCTAACGTTGCATTTCTCACAACATGTCCCTGCAAAATAACATGTGACCCCAATGAAATCATGCTGTATATATTCTGTTATTTTCATTCGACTTCCTTCTGGAAATTTATCTGCACTGCTACATAAAACTGCAGGTCATTCTCCAGCTCTTCCACTTTGCGGTATTTATCCTGAAGAATAAAATCATCTTACTACAGGGATATGTGCATAGCCATGTTTACAGCAGCACAATTCACAATAGCCAAACTGTGGAACCAGCCTAGGTGTCCATCAACAGATGAACGGATAAAGAAAAATGTGCTAGATAGACCCAATGGAGTTTTATTCAGCCATAAAGAAAAATGAAGTAATGGTATTTGCAGGAAAATGAATGAAACTAGAGGCCACCCAGCCAAACTAGAGGCTGGAGAGTGATATTGACCAAATTATATTGTTATATTGTATGTAGGTATGAGTATGCAACAAGTCCCATCAATATGTACAACGATAAACTGGGCACGGTGGCACATGCCTGTAATCCCAGCAGCTGGGGAGGCTGAGGCAGGAGGATGAAGAGTTCAAAGCCAGCTTCAGAAATGGGGAGGCGCTAAAGAACTCAGTGAGACCCTGTCTCTAAATAAAATACAAAATAAGGCTGGGGATGTGGCTCAGTGGTCAGGTGCCCCTGAGTTCAATTCCTGGTATTAAAAAGAAAGAAAGAAAAAGTACAACTATGATGTACCAGTTAATAATGTGGGAAAAAAGCCTGCTAAAGGTCATTCATTTTCTTATCTGTGTAATATTCTCTTAATGATATCACAACATATTATATCACAACACCCTACTCTCAATAGACATTGGGTTGTTTCTAGCTTTGTTATTATAAATAATGCTGTGCAGTAAATATCCTTGCAGGTATTGGTGATGTCCATACCCAAAATTTCTTTAGGGTACATATCTAAGAACACATTGCAGGACTATGGAAGATAGGAAAGTACCACTTTGATACTTTGCTAGGCATTTGGACCAAGATAAAGCTAAAAAAAAAAAAATACAATATAGCCTCGTTCGTTAAAGCAGAGAGGGATTTATAACCCCATGACTGTCAGAACATCTGGGAGTCTGAAGAAACAGATTCTAGACAGAGTTTCTAGGAATGAATCCCAAACCCGCACCCAGTGACTGGGCCACCAAGGAAGCCACCACTTTTCCCTCCAAGAGAAAGCTATGTTTTGAAATGGAAGGTTGCCAATTCGATTCTGGTCCCAAAGCCACACAGCCTTAGGTACAATTAGGGAACCACCTCAGCTCCATCAGGAAGCCCTGGTTAGACCTGCTGGCTCCAGAACCAAGCCGCTGCTCTGAAACCACCTTTTAAAATTGGGAAGCCACCATTATAATCCCCACCCGCTAAATGAATACCCTGGGCCCTGCGTCTCTTCCCCACTCAGTTAAGTCTTACCAAGGACATTGGGTGCGTCAGACCTTAACCCTACTGGAACCCATGTTGTATGGGTGTCTTGGAAATGTCGTTCTTTAGTTTTCTCCCTTTTGAAATAGAGGGAGGCACCCTAGAAGAAGGCTGGAATAAAAGTTGAGCAAACCAGTTTCTAGTATCTGCTGCAGGAAATGATGCCAGATTTCTTTCCAATGTGGTTGAACCCCATCTCTTCTCCTGGCAGTGATGTATGAGAATATTTGTGGTTCTACAACCCGGCCAATGCTTGATTTTGTTGGGTTTCTGTTTTTGAAAAGCGATTTCATTATCATTTGAATTTGCAGTTCCATGATTAATAACGAGGCTGAGTATGTCTTCATATATATTTTGGGCATTCATGAATCTTTTTCATAGACATGCCTATTTATGTCCTCTGTACATTTTCTGTTCTTTTTCTAATTCTCTGGGATTCTCTACTTATTCTGGATGATGATTCTCTCTTGGTTATATGTTACAAATGTCTTCTCAGGTTGAGGTTTATCTTCTCACCTTCCTAATGATGATTTGGCTGAATAAAAGTGCTTTGGTTAAGTTTAATATTTTTTTCTTTATGGCTTCTTGTGTTTTTTTTTCTTGCTTGATTAAAAAAAATCATTCCCTACCCATAGATCATAAAATCTTCTTATTTTCCCCTCTAGATATTTTGATTTTGCTGTTTTAGTTCCTGCTCCACTTAGAATTGTTTTTTACACAGGATGTAGGGTAGGAATTAGTTTTCCTTTTTTCCCCCAAATCTATCATAGACCATGTTTAATTTAGAGTGGGTCAGTCCGTAGGCTCCCTCTTTGTTCCATTAATCTTTGTTATTTACACTTGTATGAATAGAGCACAATCCTAATTGCTTATCATGTGTCTGTTCTGGCAGAATACTTTAACCTGCCTCAGCTTTCTGACCACTGACTTTCTTTATACATTTTGGAATTAGTTTGTCAAGTCCTACAAAATTGTGATTTTTTAAAAAATTTTTTATTTATTTATTTTTTTTAGTCATACATGACAGTAGAATCCATTTTGATATATAATACATACATGGAATGTACGTACATCAATCATATTGTCTGTTCTATTCTGCTGCCCTTCCTATCTTCCCTACTCCTCCCCTCCTCTCCCATCCTTTCTCTCTATCCAATCTAATGTGACACACTTTTTTTTTCTTTTTCTCATTACAACATCATATATGTATTCTGTATAACAATGAGGTCAAAATTGTGATTTTTATTAGAATTACAAACACTCTACAGAGCAATTTGAGTAAGAGTGGAATTGTTAACATATTCACTCTTTTTTTTTTTTTAGCAGCAAAAAAAAAAAAAAGCCCCTTTGTTGTATACAGCAACATATTCACTCTTATCCATGGAAAAATTATGTCATTCTGTTTATTTTAGTTTGTACTTAATATCATTTACCAAAGTTGTAACTCCCCAAAGGTCTTGCACATCGTTTGTTACACTTATTGTTAGTTATCTTATTTTGTTGCTATTGTAAATATTTATTTTCTTATTGTTTTGAGATGGGATCTTGATATGTTACCCAGGCTGTCTTGAACTCCTGGGCTGAAGTCATCCTCTTGCCTGAAGAGGGTGGGACTACAGGCACATGCCACCACCTGGCTGTAAATATTTCAAAAATTTGCATTTCCTATTTTTTTCAATACTGGAAATTGACCCCAGGGGCATTTAATCACTGAGTTACATCTCCAGCTTTTTTAATTTTTATTTTAAAAATATTTTTTTAGTTGCTGATAGACGTTTATTTTATTCATTTACTTATACGTGGTGCTGAGAATCGAACCCAGTTTCTCATACATACCAGGCAAGCGCTCTAACACTGAGTCACAATCCCAGCCCCCAGCTCTTTTTATTTTTAATTTTGAGACAGGGTCTCCTTAAATCATCAAAGCTGGATTTAACCTTGTGATCCTCCTGCCTCAGCCTCCTGAGTCACTGGGATTACAGGCATGCACCAACACACTGGCCCATTTTCTAACTTAGTTTTGGTAGTATGTAGAAATGCACTTGACTCATATGTGGATTTTAAGATTAGGAAAAGTTACTAAACTTTGATTGATTGATTGCAGTGCTGGGGATTGAATCCAGGGCCTCATATATTCCAGGCAAGTGCTCTACCACTGAGTCATATACCTAGTCCCCTTAAACTTTTATTAATCCTAATAATTTATAGCTAATTGAAAGCTTTCTGCATAGAACACACTACCTACAAATAATCATAGTTTTATTTTTTCTTCCTGAATTTATATTTCTTCTTCCTTTTTCTTTCTTTCTTTCTTTTTTTTTTTTTTTGGTACCAGGGATTGAACTCAGGGGCACGTGACCACTGAGCCACACTCCCAGACCTATTTTGTATTTTATTTAGAGACAGGGTCTCAATGAGTTGCTAAGCACCTTGCTGTTGCTGAGGCTGGCTTTGAACTTGCAATCCTCCTGCCTCAGCCTCCCAAGCTGCTGAGATTACAGGCGTGCACCACCATGCCCAGCTATCTTCCTTTTTTTATCCTTGTCGGAGTGCACCTAGAATTGGAGATAGTGTGCAATCTCTTCTTATCACTGCTTTTGAGCAGCATGTTTTATCCGTCCTTTTTTTTTTTTTTTTTTTTTTTTTTTTTTTGGTGCTGGCGATTGAACTCAGGGCTTTGCACACGCGAGGCTAATGCTTTACCACTGAGGTACCTCCCAGCCCAAGAGCATGTATTAATATTCCCAATAGAAAAAAAAATGGGTTCACTCTTTTATTAATTCGAAGATCCTCTTTATCATGTAACAAACATTCCTTTCTCTTTCTAGTTTGTAAAGAAATACTTTATGCTTTCATCTCATGAATACAGTTTTGAATTTCATCAAATGCTTTCTCCCACATTCATCCAGATCACAACATAAAATTTCTCATACTAATGAGATGAAGTACATTAAAATACATTCTAATATCGACCTAACTTTTCCCTCTTGGAAGAAACCCAACTTGGTCATGATGTTTTTTTCACTTTGTTAAATTGCCAGGTTCAGTTTGCCAATATTTTGCTCAGAGTTTTTGCATCTATGTTTATGAATCAAAATGACCTTCAGTTTTCCTTTCCAATATTGCCATTTTTTTTTATATCAAGTTTGCAGACGACTCATAAAACAAATCTGGGGAGTGTTAACTTTTTCTATTTTCTATGGAATTTTTCCTTTTTCTTTCTTTCCTTTTTTTATTTTTTAAGGTGAGATTACTGGAGATTAACCCTTTCAGCTAATTTCAGTTAATGCAAAGCAGTGTCATTAACCATAGTCACCATGTTGTACATCAGGTGGCCATAGTTCGTTCATCCTGCTTAACTGAAGCTTAGAATCCTTTGACTAACATTCTCCCATTTCCTCCTCTCTCAGCCCCCAGTAACCACTTACTTTTGTTCCAATGAATTTGACTATTTTAAATCCCCCAGGAGAGATTGATCATGCAGCATTTTTCTCTCTGTTTAGCCTCCTCTACTCCACATAATGTCCTCGAGTTTCATACCGAGTTGTCACAAGTGACAGAATGTGCTCTTTTTTAAGGGCTGGATAATATTCCATTGTATATGCACATCACAGTTTTTTCTTTATCCATTCTTCTGTTGATGGACACTTGGGGGGATTCCCCACCTTGGCGACTGAGACTAATGCTGCGATGAGCATGGGAACACAGACATTTCTTCAATACCCTAATTGCATTTCCTTTAGATAGATACCCGGAAGTGACATTATTGGATTGTGTTGTAGTTCTACTGTTAGTTTTTTGAGGCTCCTCCAAACTGTTTTCCAGAATGGCTTTACCAGTTAATATCCCCACCAACAGTGTGCGAGGGTCTCCTTTTTTCTACCTTCCTGCCAATGCTTATGATCTTTTGTGTTTTTGATAATTGCCAACAGGTTGGAAGTGATATCATTGAGTTTTTGATTTTAATTTGATGATTAGTAAATGGAGCATTTTTCTGATATTTCTGTTGAGCATCTGTATATCCTTGGATCATTTTGGATTTTCAAGATTCTAGAGGCAACCCATTTAGCGAGGAGACCAGTATTTGGACTCAGAGACGTGTCTGTGCTCTGATTTTTATCATTGAGTTGCTGGGAGCTCTGGGGCTGGTAACTTAACATCTCTGGGACTCTGTTTCCTCATCATTTGAACATGCTGTCCCTGTCTCAAAGAATTGTTGCACTCCTGTATGTGTTAAGTGGGATACTTTATAAAATGGTTCAATATAAGTCCTATAAGAAAGGTCTTCTCTGTCAAAGCTGGCCTTAGGGGAAACCTTGTCCTGGGGATTGTTTCCAAAGCAGGTTTGCCCCTCATAGTGTGGATTAGATGAAGAACAGCACTGCTCTTGGAGACTCTTATTCTTATAAGGTTGAGGTCAGAAGCATTGACAGTGGACTTCTGGGCAATTGCTGTTGGCAATCTCTGAAGTCAAATTCCAGGTCATGGAACCCATGAATGTTAGGTCTGGAGAGATAGTACAGGTCATGTGGTCAGTGGTGACTTCAGCAAGAAGGCTGTTAACTTTATCTCAAGCTTTAATATCTTAGTTTAAAATCGTACGTAAACAGAGCATGATGGTGCAGGTCTGTCGTCCCAGGGGCTCGGGAGGCTAAGGCAGGAGGAGGATTGCAAGTTCAAGGCCAGCCTCAGCAACTTAGTGAGGCCCTAAGCAACTTAGCAAGACCCTGTTTCCAAAAAGAAAGGCCTGGAGTGTGACTCAGTGGTTGAGAACTCTAGTACCAAAAAGCAAACAAAAAACCAAATGTATGTAAATTTTTGCACTTATATTCTAATATATCAACAATAATACCTTCTCGAAGTAAAAATATTTTTTTGTGGGTGTTGGGTGTTGGGTGTTGAACTCAGGGCCTTGCTCATGGTGGACTGTTCTCTACCAGTAAGAAGAAAGAGTTAAAGTGAGTTGGGCATTATAGTGCGTGTTTATAATCCCAACTGCAATTTGAGAGGCTGAGACAGGAGGATCCCAAATTTGAGGCCAATCCTGGCCTCTTAGTGAGACCCTGTCTCTCTCTCTCTCTCTCTCTCTCTCTCTCTCTCTCTCTCTCTCACACACACACACACACACACACACACACACACACACACACACACAAGTGAAATGGCATGAGAGAGATAAATGAAAATCCAAGTTTTCCTTCTTTTCTAGTCACGTCAGCCTGTTTTTCTCCTGACAGAATAACTTTCCAAACTTTCTCTTCAGATTCTTTCTGGAAGTTACTTCCGTGATTCTATAGGATGTACTTTTACTGCCATTCCTTGGATTTACAAGTTTTTAGACCACCTCTATGGTTTCCCACCATGACAACAATGAAATTTTCTTTCTTGTGTTTTGTTTGTCACATTTTATTTTATTTTTTTGTTCCTCTGTTGGTCACCAGTGTAGCTTTAACTAATCTTCTTGAACTTTTATATTTTGACCTTCAACCAGAATTTCCCTTCAGTCCTCACGGTGTAAGGTGTGGAAATCGGTTGCTCTGCATTTGCCTTTCCTGTTCCAGCTCCGTGGATCTCCCAGCCCCTGTGGTCAATGCTGGGGCATTTCAGTGTCTGGCTTTATAACACATATTCAGTTTAAATATAACCATATACGCCCTTTAGGTTTTTCCTAGAGGTTGATTCCAGACACCAAATGTCAATATTCCAGAATATATATTATTAGGGTTACGTAAATATTTGTTCAACTGTGCCCCGTGATTGCACAGCTAGGGAAGGAAATGAGATCCCAAGTTAACAAACCTGGGTCTTTGAGAGAGAAGGGAATTCTTCAAAACCAGGAGGAAGAGTTATTTCTAGCAGAAGGGAAGGGGGACAGCATGTTGTGACTACAGTCCTCCCTCAGTGTCCATGGGGCAGGGGATTCCAGGACCCCCTACAATACCCCAAATCCCTGGGTATGCAGTCCCTTATATAATTCTGCATAGTGTTTGCATGGAATCTATGCACAGCCTTTTGTAGACTTTTTAAATCATTATAAGATTACTTATAATGCCTTATAAAACATAAGTGCTATGCAAATAGTTGTTATCTTGTATTATTTAGAGAATAACAATAAGAAAAAATTTGTACATATTTAGTACAGATGCGATTTTTTTCTGAATGTTTCCAATTCACGATTGGTAGAATTCATAGATATGGAACCCTTGGGTATCACCTTGAGTAATCACCTTTATTTTTGCTTATATATGCATCTTACACTAAAATTATCTATGTATTAAGTTATATTGTTTTGTGTGGGGAATTCATTTTTTAAAGGAATACACTTACTATAGAGCCTTTTGAGGTTTTCTAGGTTCTAATTTGGCCTCAGTCTTCCTAGGCTGGCTGTACGGCCATCACCCTGGGTGACCTTTCCTTCTCTGGGTTAAAACTACTGTGTCTTGTTTTTTTGTACTCCCTTCTGGTTTGGCTGTGGTGAACCCTTGAGTAATGCTCTCAGAGCAGATCGCTGTGTGCTACACAATGTCCTTGCTTAAACATTAATATCTGGGTCTTAAGATACCTCAAGGGGTCACAGAATTTTAAGTTTAAAATAGAATTTTCTCAAAACTTAAAGGCAATACTCCATTGTCTCAAGGCATGAAGTGTAGCTGATAAGAAGTCAGTAGCTGGGGCGGGGGTGTAGTTGAGAGGTAGAAGGTCCTGGGCAGGATCCCAACTGCTGCAAAAACAACCAACCAGACAGACAAGAAAAGGGAAAAAAGAAAGGAATCTCTTGCTCATGTTCGTCTGGTTCAATTGAAAGCAACTTATTTTTTTTTTTTAATATTTTTAGTTGTACGTGGACACAGTAGCTTCACTTTATTTATTTATTTTTATGTGGTGCTGAGGATCGAACCCAGTGCCTCACATGTGCCAGGCAAGTGCTCTGCCACTGAGCCACAACCCCAGTCCAACTTCTTCTTTTTTGGGGGAAACTTTTTAAGTTGATGTTCTGAACTTTCATGACGACGACGTGTGTGTGTTTTAATCCATCCTTTCCTGATTTGGTGATGTCTGGACACATATTTTTTTCTGTATGGAAGAATTTTAATAATT
The DNA here is from genome assembly GCF_964194105.1 of Spermophilus citellus. Taxonomy (NCBI): domain Eukaryota; kingdom Metazoa; phylum Chordata; class Mammalia; order Rodentia; family Sciuridae; genus Spermophilus; species Spermophilus citellus. Next base: position 20,051,519 of record NC_138186.1, read on the forward strand.
TTCTATTTTGCCTGTTCTCTTTTTTCTTGAGCCTATACTAGTTGGATATTTGACTTAAGTCTCTTAAACCTTTTTTTTTTTTTTTTTTTGGGTCCTAGGGAATGAACCCAGGGGAGCTTTACCACTGAGTTACATCACCTGCTATTTCTAATTTTCATTTTGAGACAGCATCTCATTAAGTTGCGAAGCTGCTGAGGCTGGCCTTGAACTTGAGATCCTTCTGCCTCAACCTCCCAAGTTGCCGGTATTAGAGGGGTGCACCACTGCGCCTGGCGAAGTCTCTTAACTTTAAATTTTTTTTTCTAAATCACTGCATTTTTTTATTAACATCTGCGAGATCAATGTCTTGCTTCTAGACCTTCTATTAAAGTTTTTATTTTGTCAATTATATTTTAAAAAATCATGAACTTTTTCTTGTCATTTTGTTTTTGCATCTCTCTTGCATTTCTTTTTTCCTTAATGGATACATGTATTAATTCGTTTCCTATTGTTGTAACAAAATGCCTGAGGTTGGGTAAACACATATGGAAAACAGGTTTATTTAGCTCAGTTTTGGAGGCTGAATGCTGAAGGCTGGGTGGTCCCATTGCTTTGACCCCTGATGGACGCCATCATGGCAGGAGCATACGCATGAGACAGACATCACATGGTGAGCCAGGAGGCCAGAAACCAGGGAGGGGTCAGTCTTGCTTTTTAACTGTTGTTATTCTTTTTTTAATAGCCACCCAGTTCTCTCAGGAGAACTTACTCTGGGAGACTGGCATTAATCCCTTCCAAGGGTAATGCCCTCAGTGGCCTGCCCACCATTCATGGGGCCCCACCTCTTAAGGAATGTTAGTTTTTCTACCCGAGAAAAACAACATTGAGGAGGTAAAACTCTTTTTGGGCTCGTGGCTTGAGAGGTCTTAGTGCATGGTCAGCTGACGCCGTTGCTCTGGGCGTGAGTTGCGTGTTGAGGCAAGGCATCATGGTGGGACGGCCTGGTGGAGGAAAGCAGAGAGGAGGATGGGAGGAAGGGCCAGAGACAGACATAGGCCAAGGCCAGGCCTCCAGTGACTTCCTCCTGTCTCACCCAAGCTGCCTACGGGTACCACCCAGTCGTCCTTTCAAATTCTTAATCATCATCAAATGGATTAATCCACTTATGGGGTTACATAATCCAGTCTTTTCACCTCTGAACATTTCAACATTCCCTAACACATGAGTTCTTTAGAGGACATTTTTCAGATCTAAACCATAAAATTAAGGTTCCGTATCACCTCCCACCACCCCCACACTGGGAACCAAGCTTCCAACACAGGAGCTCATCCAAACCAAAGCTACAAATTCTTTCATTTCTCTGAGATGCTAATTAGACAAGTTCTGAGGTTCTCTTCTATTTCCCGTCTTGTCTGTTTCCTGTAGGGTCTTTTGTTTTGGTTCCTTTTATTCCATGTCTCTGGAGCCGTTATTTCCCCCTCTAGTAAGGAGTTGATGAAAAATAATGTTCATTTCTTACTCTGATCCAGACCCTGAGCCAGGCAGACAAGGATCCTGGCCTCTGGGAGCTTGTCAGGGAAATCAATGCATAAAGACGGTTTCAGTTTGCAGTGTCGAGGAGGAAATCAGCAATACAAGGCAAGAGTGACCAGAGCTGTCCCTTGAGAGGATGCCTTGACATCTGCCAGCCAGGTGACCCTGTTGGGGGTCAGTGAGGGAGGAGGAAGGGTCAGGTTGACGGTCTGGCCAGGCCTTGTCCTGAGGAGTTTGGCTCTGAGTGACCTGCCCCAGGAAGCCGCTGGAGCATTTGGAGGGGGAGTGATGATCTTATTGAGTTCCTAGTTATCAGCTCAAGCTGCTGAGCAAGAAGGTGACTGGAGCCCGCCAGGAGGCTGCTGCAGTTGTCTACGCTAAGAGGAAGGTCAGGATGGTTGGTGACAGCAGGGACAATGGTAAAGAAAGAACAGAAGCCTGGGAACCGAGGGTCACCAAGGCAGGACAGAAAGGTTCCCAATAAGGAGAGAGTGTTCACCATGTCAGCTGCTTGCTGAGGGGTGGTGGAAGGCTAGGACAGAGCTGTGGGCGTCACGCTGGGCAAGTGACCGAACGCACGCAGCTCAGGAGAGGGGTGACTCAGATGGGGCTGTGCCCTGGGCCTGCAGGTGGTCACTGCAAAGGAAGTCACTGGAGGGGAGGATTAGCCACCCTCTACTGACAGCCCAGACCCGGAAACTGCTGGAATATCTGCTCACACATCCACACACTTTGTAGGGCTGCCCATAGGTTTTCTTTCCTCCTTTGACTTCATTTCCCCCTCTTCATCCCTGTTGAGGAACCAATGGTTTTCAAAAGCACTCCTTATTTCCATTTTACTTCTGATGATTTATGATCCAGAAGGACATTTGACTGCCGTATGTATCGTGGATGGGGGGATGGTGGGGAGGGAGGGTTGGGACTTTGTTCAGGTTGCGGGTGCTGAACCCAGGGGAGGATGGGGCAGAACAGGTGCTCGGGGATTACTGAGTAACCAGTGACGTTCTCGGAGCTCTGATGTGCTGCTCCAGGGCACTTGCTATTTGAAACCAAGAAATTAATCCATGAACCATTTTTTTCCTTTATAGCCTGGAAATTATAAGCAGGAGTTTATTTCCAAGGTGCCTAATAAATGCGTGTTTGCTTTTCCCAAGTCTTTGGAGTTAGGGACCAGATCCAGTTGTTAAAGGGGCGTGGAGAGATGTTAAAGTGGTCAATATGTGCAAACCACTCCAAGGTGTTCTCTCATTTAATCCTCATAATATTCCCGATCAGAAGGTTATTTTAATTCCATTTTTACAGATGAGGAAATTGAGGCCTGGAGACTGGCCATGCCACACAGCTAGTGACCGACACACTTCATAGTGAAGCCCACAGCTGCTTCCAAAGCCCATGGTCATTCATTTTTTTTTCCTTTAAATTTTTTTTAAATTTTTGTTAAAGCTATGTATGTATAAGGTAGAATAAGAAAATGATTCTACATGGATGATTATAAAACATTCTTGTACCTCCCTGCCCCACTCTCCAGAAGCATCCATGTGCCAATTTTACCAACTCTTTTGAAATTTGTATCCATATTTGTAAAATATGAAAATTTATAAAAATGTAATATTTAAATTAATTTCTTGATGGGAAAAGAAATTGAACAGTATTTGCTGGAATACAAGGATTTTTAAAAAGGGGTTGTTAACTTTTAATTTGCCCTTTAATTTTCCATTCATGTGTTTTTTTTTTATTTCTCTATCTTTTTAGTTATACATGCCAGTAGAATGCACTTGGATACATCATACATAAATGGAGTATAATTTTTCATTCTTGTTGTATATGATATAGAAACACACGGGTCATGTAGTCATATCTGTACATAGATAATAATGTCTGATTCATTCTACTATCCTTCTTACCCCCAGACTCTTCCCCTCCCTTCACTCCCATCTATCTAATCTAAAAAACATTCGGCCTTTGGTTTTCTTGGGATTGGCTTATTTTGCTTAACATCATATTCTCCGGCTCCCCCAATTTATAGGAAAATGCCATAATTTCTTTCTTCTTTAGAGCTGAGTAATATTCCATTGTGTGTGTGTATGTATACCACATTTTTAATCCATTCACCTGTTGAAGGACACCTAGGTTGGTTCCATAGTTTAGGTATTATTTGAATTGAGCTGCTATAAACATTGATGTGGCTGTTTCACTGCAGTATGCTGTTATTAAGTCCTTTGGGTATAAACTGAGAAGTGGGATAGCTGGGCCAAATGGTGATTCAATTCCAAGTTTTCTTAGGAATCTCCATACAGTTTTCCATAGTGATTGCACCAATTTGCAGTCCCACCAGCAATGTATGAGTGTGCCTTTTCCCCCACATCCTGCAAACATTTATTGTTGCTTGTATTCTTAATGATTGCCATTTTGACTGGAGTGAGATGAAATCTTAGAGAAGTTTTCATTTACATTTCTCTAATTGCTAGAGATGTTGAATATTATTGCATATTTGTTTATTTCTTGATCAACTTTTGATCAACATTTGATCAACATTTGTTGATAGATTGTGGAATACACGGATTTTGTTCTCTTTTACTCACATGACCCTCAGAACACAATTTGCTTTTTCATTTTCCCAACATTCTAATTTTGCTTGGCTCATTTTTTAATGTTTATTATGATGACACATGCTGAGTCATGTGATATACAATGATTACTTTCTGCTATACCTTTTTGTTTTCCATGGAGTTTATGGTTGCCTTTTTGTTTTATTTGCATAGTTTATTGTATACTTGTCACTAATTCAATGCCACTTTTCCAGTTGGGTATATCTATCAGTATGTTCACTTTCATTTTTCTTGAAGAAATCGCTTCTGAGTCTTTGGATCTGCTACAAACTGCAAGGGTGGCATTTTATATCAGTGAAAATCTGTCATGTTGGGCTTGACCTTCACACATCATCCCAGGTAATTCCTTCACCTCTCTTCTTGCAGGTCTGACAGGTCTTTTCTACTCCTTTCAATGAATTGATAGTTTGGCTGAGTATAAAATTCTAGATTTTAAAACATTTTACTTCAGAGATGTGGAGGTTTTTGCTCCACTGTATTCTGGCTTATTACATGAAAACTGTGGCTCTCCCCTTGTTTTTGAAGTTTGTAAGATATGTTCTCTGTCCTTTGTATTCTGAAAAATGAAATGATGTGCTTTGTTGTGGGTCTGTTTTTGTTCCTCTTCTGGGCTTGGAGAGCCTCTTTTAATCTAGAAATCCATGTCTTTCAGTTTGGAGAGATTTTCCATGAATTATTTTGCTCCTGGCTTGTTTGTTGTCTCATTTGTTGTCTCTTATGGGCAATTCTCTTAAGTGTCTTATGTTTTCTGATTTCTATCTCTGGGAAGTTTTTATAAACCTAGTGTTTTCTTAAATTATTAAAATTTTTTTTCTAATTAGTTATACATGACAGTAGAATGCTTTTTGACATATATGTACACAAATGGAGCACAATTTCTCATTCCTCTGGCTGTACAAGGTGCAGAGTCACACCACTAGTGGAATCACACATGTGTATAGGGTAATAAAGTCTGTATCATTCTACTGTCCTTCCCATCCCCACAGCCCCACCCCTCCGCTCTTTACATTCCAAAGTTCCTTCATCCCCCAACACCCCCGACTATGGATCAGCATCCACTTATCAGAGAAAACATTTGGTCTTTGTAAACCTAGTCTTTTATTGTAAGCTGCCTTATTTAACTTTCAACTTTGAAGAATTATTTGAATGTTCAAAGATTTCTTGAAAAAATGAAAAATGTCTTTCATTATCTTCCTAAGGATGTTGTCAGTGGTTTTGAGGTATGCTTTCTCCTTTATTTTTATTTTTTTCCGGTTTGCTTTGGTCTCTGGTTTGAATATTATCCTATGTTATGCACTTGAAGACCCTTGGACTTTAGTGCTCTGCTGATCTTCCAAGAAGGTATCATGAAATCATTTTGCACAGTTGCATCATGACTGTCTCCTGGCTGGTGGTGATGTTGTAATACTATTTGGAAGGTGTTATCTGGATTCAGAGAGGTCTTAACATTTGAAATAGGGTAAATGCTTTCCTCAGTTATGAAGGATTTTTAGCACTCTGCCTGTAGTTTAAGTGTGGTTTACCCCAAACCTGAAGCCCTCTGTGGGCGGTGCTGGTGCTGGTGGTAGTGGGTGGGTGAACGGCTTTGCTGACAGCAGAGCTAACTGTGGGGTGACTCAGCCTGGCTGTTTCATGGAGAACCCGTGGAGGATTATGCTTTCTTGGGCTGGTTGGAGTCCCAAGAGGAGAAATTGTGAATCTTTTGCCTGAAGGATGTCTACCTTCTGAGCGTCCAGAGAGGACAGAAGATTGGGTGCCAAGACGTTCGATGCGTCCACTCCTGCTTGGTCCCTCTCTTTCAGGTGGTCATCCTATTCTCACTTCTGCCTGGCCTTCCTAGCCCAGAGGGGCTTGGTTTGACCTCTGCAGTAAGAAAAGCCCTCCCCATGTCCGCCCTTGGGGAGCTGGGAAGGAGAGCTGGTGGGGGGTCTAACTGCTTCTCAAATGGACCTTCAACCAGACCTTCTGTTTTCAACCTTGTCTTTCCCTCTACTTCCAAAGGAACATGGCGCAGCCAACCCCTGACCCTTGGAAAGGTGTGTCTTGGGGTTGGGTTGCTTCTGGGCTTTCTCTACCCCTGTCTCAGGCCTGCAAGTCAGTTACTTCCTCTTCACGTTCCAGTTCCCTAAATGCTCTTTCTCATTCTTTTTGTCCTGGTGGGTCGTGGCCCTTAAATATCACTTTACTAGATGGATGTGGTGGTGCATGCCTGTAATCCCAGCAGCTTGGGAGGCTGAGGCAGGAGGATCACAAGTTCAAAGCCAGCCTCAGCAACTTAGTGAGGCCCTGAGCAACTTAGTGAAAGCTTGTCTCAAAATAAAGAATGATAAGGGTTGGGGATGTGGCTCAGTGGGTAAGCACCCTGTGTTCAATTACTGATACCCCCCCCCCAAAAAAAAAATACTGTTACTTTTGTTTGCTTTGAGGGGAAATGGAGGTAAATATTAATTATTCAACCTGCCGTTTTTTTTTTATTGCTGCTGTAACCAAAAGACCTGACAAGAACAATTTTATTTTATTTATTTTTGGTCCTGGGGGTTGAACTCAGGGGCACTCAACCACTGGCCACATCCCCAGCCCTATTTGTATTTTATTTAGAGACAGGGTCTCACTGAGTTGCTTAGGGCCTCATTAAGTTGCTGAGGCTGGCTTTGAAGTGGAGATCCTCCTGCCTCAGCCTCCTGAGCTGCTGGGATTACAGGTGTGCACCACCGAACCCAGCAAGAACAATTTTAGAGGAGGAAGAGTTTATTTGGTGCTCATGGTTTCAGAGGTCTCAGTTTGTAGGTGCCGACTCCATTGCTCTGGGTTGAAGTGAGGCGGGATGTCACGGCGGAAGGATGTGGCAGAGGAAAGCAGCTCAGGAGATGGCACCAGGAAGGACAGAGAGAGAGAGAGAGAACTACTGCAGACCAGGGACCAAATATATACCCCAAAGGCACGTCTCCAGTGACCCACCTACTGCATACAGTTACCCCCTATTCAAGGACTAATGCTCTGGTTAGGGTAAGGCTCTCCCAACCCCACCTCGGAACCTTCTGCCACTGTCTCCCACACTGAGCTTCTGGAGGTCACCTCACATGGAAAGCTTAAGAGCTGTCCTTCCTTAAAGCTCACGTTTACTTTTAAATCTCTTGAGAGATAGAAGTTGAGTTCAGAACATTTGGTGAACAATTAGAAATACAAAGGAAAAATCACCCCACCATCAGAAATTGCCAGAGTTCACATCTTTCCTTAGAACTCTAAACACTTCTCAGTAATAAACCCTCCGCTTGGAAATGGTGACTAGACTCTCATGCTTTTGGGAGGGCTTTTGGCATCTGTCGCCAAGTGGACCCAGAGAAGAGCCCTTCTCGTATAGAATTCTTCCGTTAGTGGAGAATGCCTATTTTAAAAAAATATTGTCACCAACAATGGTTAGCATTCTTTAAAATATTTGCCACCCTTGCCGACAAAACATAAAGGTAAGATACTAATTTGTCTTTCTTAAATCCTGGTGACTTCAAGTCCTACGATACATATTGTCCTCTACAATACAGTATGTACTGTCAATTTTTATTTCTTTTCTTATGAACTACCTTTTAAATTCCCTTTCCCTGTTTTCAATGAGTACTTTTATCTTATTGATTCATAAGAACTCTCTATGTTAAAGCTATTGAGTCAGTGCTTCAAAAATATTTTCCCATTTGCCTTTCAATTTTGTAAAGGGCTTCTTCATTTTGTGTTGTCAATCAATTGACCCTTCCTTTGATATCTATATTTCTGTTATTCTGTTCTCATCCCAGGACTATGTTCACCTTTTAATTCTTGTACGGTTTTCACATGGCAGGAAGTAAGACTCTCACCTTTGATTTTTTCCTTGTTTACCAGTTATCTCAGCAGTATTTATTGAAAATGTATTTTCTACATTGATTTCGAAATTCCCTTTTTATTTGGATCTGTTTTAGAGCAAAGACCGTGAAACTTCCAGACTCCTGGTGTCTGCTTCAGAGCAGGTGAGTTTGTTTTTTCTTTTCTTTTTTTTTTGGTACCAGGGATAGAACTCAGGGGCACTGACCACTGACCACACCCCCAGTCCTATTTTGTATTTTATTTAGAGACAGGGTCTCACTGAGTTGCTTAGCACCTTGCTTTCACCAAGGCTGGCTTTGAACTCGAGATCCTCCTGCCTCAGCCTCCCGAGCCACTGAGATCACAGGTGTGCGCCACTATGCCTGGCACAAATTGGTTTTTCTTTTCATCTCTGTTTCTTTGTCTGTCAGCAATTGCATTGTTCTTTCTGCTTTTTTTTTTTTTTTGCAGCCACATAAGCTCTTATTCATTAATTTTTGAACATATATGGGGCCTGTGTTGGCAGAGAGT